>NC_088857.1:31642863-31725363 GCF_963853765.1 Magallana gigas | reverse complement strand
ATCCGGTTCATTTTCTACTTGATCAGGTCAATCAGGCCATTCTGGAATCAGGACATTATACCCCGTGTTTTAGATCAAAGTGATTTTTGGAAAAAGTATCCATTTATATTTGTTCAAACTTCAGAATTTTCATTTAGATGATCATATCAAACGATGTCAATATAAATAATGAGGCCTAAAGCTTAAAATTTATAGCTATGGCCTTTTAAAAATCATCAGGTCATCAGGTCATTATACAAAAAAATCAGGACATTATACCCCTAAAAAAAATTATTTGCTCTGTAAAAATAATTTGAAAGAAGTTATAATTTATTTTTTGTGTTTTTCTGAGAGAAAATAGTATGATCTATACAATTAGGTAAAAAATATTGTTCTTATTTCACTGTTCAAATCAATATTTTACAAAATACACGCCATCAGGTCATCAGGACATTATACATATCAGGTCATTATACAGTTCCCCCGACGAGGGCGATGAACCTGTATTTTTTTCTCTTGCTTGATGGCTATTGTTCGATCAACTGGCAACCTGCTCGATAAATGTGTATCGTATCACCCTCGGTTTTTGCGCCGGCGATGTCATTTTCCGACGGGTCATTCACCATGCTAGCCCATGAAGCGCAAAGGAGAATACGCTGACAGGCGCAAGGGTGTATCCATGTCATGTATACATGACCAGCTAATGTTTGTTTGTTTGACTTTAATGTTGTGTTTTATTTTGATTGCTTACATTTCATTTTTTTTGGAGGGCTGAGTGTAAAGGGGGGGGGGGGGGGAGGGGTGTAATTTGTTTCTGTTTTCTTTATTAGGAAAGTGAATAAATTAAAACATATTTAAAATTTTTAAAACGATTTTAATGTAAAAAGTTTATATATAATTATATACATGTATTTTCATGCACGGATTTAGAGGGGATCCCACTCCCATCCCCGGCCCCCGGAGAATGCAAACTAGTTATTTAAACAGTTACTGATAATATAGATCTCGGACCTCCCGTGACAAGTATTATCCATTGGGTCCCACCCCCTGGTAAAATTAACTGGATCCACGCGTGTAATATTTGTAATAGTTACAGCTTATTTAGTAGACCTAGAATCGCAAATAACAATAATAATAGTTATTTATGTCTCTGATAAAACTCGACTAAACATGGTTTGACGTGTGAATTTCCTTTGATTGACGAGGAACAGAGTTTTTTTTAATATTTTATAATTTTGATTTATTTCCGCAGAGTGAGTTCAATGAGAAGATTTTGCAAAAGCGTATAATCCTCATTTCAATGTAATCTCGAGAGAACATTCAATCATAATATTAATTCCTATTTCGTGATAAATGATGTAATAATCAAACTATAACGATTAATTTAGATTAATTTTAGATTAATATTGACAAAGGAAATATTTAGCTATATGAAAATGAGTATGGGGAAAAATCTTGTAAACGTAAAATGCAGTTAGTGTGTTTGTAGGTTCGTTTTTTAGATCTAATACATGTACACGGTTTTCTAATTCGGTCTCGCCTGGACACGCTTATAGCTTCCTAATCCATCTACATGTTAGAAGTAACTACCTTCATTGTTTACCAAATAATACTCCATCAACACGGTCAGCTATAGCTACCTTGAAAGACTAGAGATGATTGACACCACAGCCGAGTGCCTAGCACAGCCCTTATTATGTATTGACACATGCATCTTTATGAACCCTTACTTCGGCTGGTGTGATTTATCGCTAAGATATTGTAGTGATGAGGTATTTCTGGCCCTCTGCATTAGGGGGCGATGTCACTCGCCGTACATATTCACCTGCTTTCGACAGGCTGGGCTGACCTGTCCGTAATTAGCTGTGGCTTACAGGTCGGTCAAGGACCCCTGTTTATTAGTCATACAGACACACGGCATATAATTCTGGTCAAAGCCCGCATGTTCTTTCGAAAATTGGATCTACGTGTATGACCCAAGGAATTGGGACGATACACTTTTTTACGGATCATGGCAGAAGGAACAAGATTAGCCACCACATCATCCCCCACCCCCCGAGAGAGAGAGAGAGAGAGAGAGAGAGAGAGAGTGAGAGAGAGAGAGAGAGAGAGAGAGAGAGAGAATGAGAGCATATTGGCGATGTCATTGACGTCAATAAATGGTGTAATGTGTCTTTAATAGAAAAATACACGATGAAACTTTTAATGCGATTTGCTAATCATTATTTTCCGTTTTGTATTAAATTTGAATTGATCGGGTTGATATGCACAAGATTAAAGCTCTCTGTTGTAATTTAATGAAGGTCGACAAATGTCCCGATCGGCTACATGTATATACATGTATATGTCAAATAAGCATGCACGTGTTGCATGTCGCTGCATATTCACTAAATTCTGACATGTCGACAAAACTTTAATACATTTATTATGGAATTCAAGCATGTTCAAATTCCTTTTCTCTACTATTTGATACATACAAGAAAGCTTTATAATGTAATGATGAAATTAAACGATGTCTCCAAAAAAACAAAAAATAAATAAAATAAAATAAAAAAATGATAAACTGGTAAATCAGGATTCCTTGGCTAGGAGTCTGGGCCGGGGAGGCAATTCCTTTAAAAACTCACACATTTCTCCTGCAATATATAGTTGGATATCTTTATACATATGATTCTATAAAAAAAAAAAACCGTATCTTTGTGTATATGTATCATGTAATATTAAATATGTTTTGAGATAAAAAAAAAATGAATTTGAAATATTCTCTTTACCCTTCCTAGCTTGATGCCTTCACTATTTCTATTTCATGATGCTTCGGACAGTACCCCCAGGTAATCACCAGAGCCCCCTCCCTACCCCTTAAATTCATACTGTCATGTTGTAAATTTTGAATTTACCGGGTGGCAGTAAATACAAAATTTACAACATGAATTTTGAATTTACCGGGTGGCAGTAAATACAAAATTTACAACATGACATGTTGTAAATTTTGTATTTACTGCCACCCGGTAAATTCAAAATTTACAACATGACAATACTATGATGCCTTATTCTAGAATAATTTAAATACGTTTACCTGCTTTATTAGTACTCCTGTTGCCCTTATTCACAATAGGAAACTAAATTGAGATAGAGCATATATATATATTTTCTCCCCGAATGTCTATTTGCGTTATCAAATCATCCATACAACCAATATATGGATGCACGGCTTCAGTTACCGCTATCTAGTACATGTATATATTTGAAAACAAAGACATACATTCTTTTTAAAGTCAAAGGTTCATTTGAATATGGTGTAAATTTCAAGATATGTGCTACCACATTTATTATTATAACTAAAGTTCAGCAACGAACGACGCACTTGCCAGCTCGATATAACGGAGTAGGAGCCGTGGGGATTTCTTTCCTTGGTGTTGACAGTGAGAAAGTCACAACACGAACAACAAAAATATCATCACCGATCAATGAGTACCAGCGAAATGATGACTGAAACTAAACCAGAAAGTCGTGGGGTGGGGGGGGGGGGTGGAAGAATTTTTGTCAGAACTACTCTTATTAGATTAAAGCCCCCCCCCCCCCCAAAAAAAATAAATAAATTAGAAGGACAAGTTTTGATTACACATATCTTAATATATACTGAGTACTAGTATTCCAGTGATACTAATAGTTCAAGATTATTTATTTCTACTTTATTAGCTTCTGAACGTGTTCTTCTAACTACTAATTTTATTGAGTAACAATGGAACAAAGTATCACGCGGGGGAGAGATTACTTAGCAGTATAGGAGAATGCACGCCGAGTTTAGTCTAGTTGTGTCTATCCCTTCGAGAATCTTTCCCCAACGCCAGGCGCCAAGATGGCGGATCGGCAATAACTGTGTATGTCCCATGGACGATTATAACCTTTATCTATATTGCTGACACCCACTGTGTTAAAAGACCTTTGTTTTAGTAGTTTTGTCATAGAGCAAGTATACATGTATATGTACTAGTATATGATGCCCCATGGTGGGGTTTGAGCTCGCAGAAGTAACGGTAAATTAAGGTGTGGTCACACGTTGCGATTTTTGAACCAGGTAAGCATTTTAAGATACATATAAACCCCAACTGCGCTTCAGTTCGGTATTCCATGGCAGTTTTATACGGGAAGGTCTAGCTATATCCTGGCCGAAAAAAGAATACAAAAAGAACTTTTGGAGGTTTTTTTTACTAATACTGCACAAGAACTTAAAACGACACAATGTATTGAATTAAGAATCATAACCTGGGTTTTTAAACCAATCGGGTTGATCGACGCAGATCATGTTTATAATGTAAGAATACCATCAAGATCCACATCTTTTTAGCATTCTTAACAAGTGAAAAAAAAATCATTTGGCGTAATTCTAACCATTTTTGAGAATACAATAAAACCCAGAGAATGAAAACAATGGCACATTTTGATATTATATTGACTTTAAACTCATTTTACCGCGAGGTATAGCGGTGATTCTATTGTAAATCAATACATAAAAACGGAGAAATAATAAATTAATACAGAAATTGAAATGATATCGTAAATTACACAAGTGCATGCTCATCGAACACTGGGAAATTAAAACACCGTGTTTGTTGATCTACCATGATTTTCTATATTTTAATCAACGCCATTAGTTTATCAATTTGTGTGTCAAACAATACTATCAGCTAGATACATCTTTGATCTCTATACTGTTCACTCTTTACACTACATACATCATATTCCCTTTCCCAACGTCGAACCTGCAAGAACCCTTATCAATGATATAATGATGCACGCATTGTTCCTTGTGTATACATACTGATTAACAATTTTTAATCATGGACTAATTTACAATAAAAAAATTGTTGTTTAGTAAAATACACTTGTATTATGACCTTAATGAAAGGAAATTTCCTTTTATGTCAATCAAATTAAATTTTCGTATTCATTATGCGCCAAAAATACAGTTAGACTCGAAAGAAAAAAAATCCCCAAACTTTCAGCATGTTATCGCAATTGAAATAAGATTCAATCAATGTAAATTTTCTACCATTTCAGCGCATCGTTTTTATCAGTCAGTGTTTTATCATTATTGACTTGCACATTAAAATTTTTGTTGTGTTTAAATCACAGCTCATCAGTTTGTATTAACGCATTGCAGTGTTTCAACCCATAAGTCTTCGCCAATGCCTTGATTTGTTTCAGTCGATGAGGTTGTGCCATTGCCTTGATTTGTTTCAGCCCATTGGTTTTTACCAGTGCCTAGGCGTTGGTTTGTATCGGCCCATTTGATTTATTTTTTTATTCAGGCATTGCTGTGAATCAACCAAATAATTCGTACCAATGCTTTAGTATGTGTTTGTTCCTAATGTATTTAGTTGTTTCAGCTCAAAAGCTTGTACCAATGCCTTGCTAATAAGTTTGACTATGTACCAAAATAAAATTTGCTCTCTTCAAACGTCATGGTTTGTTTCAGACAGAGGGTTTTTTTAACAAAATTCTTTTCACCACTTTTGTAAACATTCTCACAATGGTCATTACCCAATGACTGAACCAATATGTTGGTGTATTTCAGAAAACAGGTTTGTACTAATGCTTGAAGATGTGGTATGGCTTAACCCATCAACATGTACTAATGTTTAGGTTTGTTTCAGCACTTTAGTTAAGTCTTTAGTTACATTTTTGCAACAAATTATTTTGTACCAGTGCTTTGATTTCCTTCATCCATCAGATTGTAACAAAACTTGCACTAATGCCTGGATCTTTTTCTTTCAGATAGCCCATCGGTTTATACCATACAAATTGTTAATCATTGCCTTACTTGTTTTTACCCATTAGAACCATTTTAACAAGACCTTGGACTTTCGGTAGGATGTGATTATCTTTTTCTTGCGCCAAAACAAGTGAAATATGACGCTGTTTTCAAGTGAAATTTACACAGATTGCGTAGTCTTAGCTCAAAAGCCAGACAAATCTTGTTGATTTCAAAGAGCCATCGATGGCCGAGTGGCCAGCAATGAAATAGACAGACCTACGTCCCAATGCTGTTTGACACAACTACCCAAAGTCCAAGCTCCTGTTAAAATGGTTCTACATTGGTTTGTTTCTGCAATCAGCTTGTATCAGTGCTTAAACCATCGCCTTTGTCTTAGAAATTAGTTTGTAATATTCTCCAACCAATGTCTTAATTTATTTCTCATCATAAAAGTTTATACAGATTTTTGGATCAATGTCTTGGTTTGTTTTTATTATCCATTTTAAAAAGTACCAATGTACTAGTGTTTTAAATTTTTGTTGTATTGTTTTACACCTTTATCAAAACGATTTACTAGGATGTAGGCAGTAACTAGGATATTTTCTGATACAGCAGCATAACAATAAGTCATTCGGGAGGGGTCCACCTTAACACCGTTCGCTCAAATCAGCATTGCTAATCATACCAATTTGACTATACTTTTCCAAATACTTTCTTTCATAGAGATATTTGATTTGCATGATCCGCTTGCTTTTGTTAAAATCCTTTATGCAGTGACATAAAAAATAACCAAAAAAAAAAAGAGAAAAAAAAGAAGGAGAAAATCGAGAATAAAGCATGGTTGGCATTTATAAAATGGTATCGAATTGTAAAGATATTTCACATTGAATCCCATGAGAAAATTAATTATATTGAAACTGAATCTTTTATGAATAGGAAGCACCAGTGGGAAGTTTCCTATGATTGACCTGGATAAAACAGGGTACATGTACTAATGTAGCGAAACTCTATCATCCATTGATTTTTCCATTTTATTCTTGGTGACAAAAAAGGATACCAGAGAAAAATTTAATTTTAACCGTATTATCAAGAAATTGGATTTCCAATACAATTATTCCAGTCATTTAATACCGTACTTCAAAAAATGAAAAAAAAATGCAATTATAACATGGCGGCACCCTGATCTTAATAATAACTGCTTTAGTTATAGCGAGCTCTCTTAGTTTATGATGCATGTACTCTTAGATATATTTTAAATATTCAGATATAGGCAACGATGACCACGATAATCGCTTCTTTGTTTGGTAGACAGAGAGACGATTACGGAGATCAAGTTTGTGTGAAGTATGATAACTATCTCATATTGTTTCTTATTAATTTGTTTCGTGGACTGCGATACGTATCGTTCTCTTTGAGGTCTAATAATGTGTGGTCTCCATTAAACTCGCGACTTCGCGTGGATATATTATTCGTGTTACTTTGATTATGGAGACTCAGAATTAATGATCGTTGCTTTATTGCCTGAATATGCAATGGAAAAAAACCCGTCCATATGCAATAAGTTTGTAGATTTAACATACGACTACGCACAGGTCAATGGACAACTTAAAGTACAGGGTCTTACAAAGACTTAAAGCACGGACTTCAGATGTAGCATTGCTTGTACTAATATATCAGAACATCTAGTCATTCTTTGTGCAGTGACATGAAATTAAGGATTTTAAAAAATTATAGTTTAAAGCAATATTGTATGCGCTGCAATTTTCATGTCGGATTTTTTTAAATCGTAAAATTGTAATTTACTGTCAATGACGAAAAAAAAAACCTTACAAACTTCTTTTCTTCAAACTTTTTGCGAGAAAATATTTTGAGGTGCTCTGCTTGGTGGAAATTTACATTAATATCAACCTGCATGAAACTTGATATCTTCTGTAATACTACACTGCATTAATTATTATATACCATGTACAGAAATCCTTCCTCATACATAACTCTGTGCTTGTGTTTAGTATTATTAATCATATAGGTTTCAGTTACACAGTTATTTAAAAAAAAAAGTAAAAAGTTCAATTGAAACTCATTTAATTGCAGGACACATATAAAGCTTATTTCTATACCTTATTTTCATAAACATATGTGATTTTATAGTTGTGCATGTGTGATTATTACATTATATTTTCTTCGTTTTCAACCTTTCTTTGAACTGCAAATCATCGATTATTATATGTCTGTCTATATAAAAGTTAAAAAGAAACATCTAGCGATTGTTAAAGCTTGGCTATTCAAATTTCATACAAATATATACATGATTTAAATATCCGAGCAACAACCAGATGTTTCTTTAAATTGTTTTTGGAAACAATTAAAACTAATATAGTACCTTTACTAAGAATTAAGACCCCCCCCCCCCCAAAAAAAAAAAAAAAACCAAACGAGTGCGGTCTGGCTCTTTACAAATGATGAGTTCATTGGTCGAAAATTCATGAAGTCACATAAAATCACGTTCATGTTTGTCCATCAACCGATGAAGGTATTTTGACATTATTTTTCATGAAATGACATTCGGTATAAACAAATTAGGTAAAAAGAATCCGAGAGCCTTCGAAATGCAGATAAAACATCAATTAATGGCAGGACACAGATTTATATGGGGGGGGGGGTGCGGTCAATCTTGCAGTGTGGTATGCTGTATAATTATGGGAATTGGGGGAGTATGGTCTACTCAAAGAGTCAACATGAAGTTAAGGCTACTTTGTACAAGCTGTAAAATGGTCTTGTTAACAAGATAAAATACCCGTACATGTTCATAAATTCATTAACAATAAGGGGTTTGTGTAAATTTGTAAAACGGTAAAAAAAAGAAGCTTTTGGAAATTGTCCTGTGACAAGTCTACTATTAAGTATTAATAATTGCTCTGAGTACAGTACACATGGTTATTAATGCAAGAGTTAATTACGAAGGCCAACAACTTGCTTTAAACTTATTTTGTACGAATTAATTAGCGAAGTGGGCAAAACACCAAATTTTAATTTCAAATACAATTCTTTGGGAATATATTACCTTACCCAACCCCTCCAATTATTATCAAGCTTTAAATGAAATAAAACTGGTATTCTCTTGGCGGACAGAATTAGAAAATTGGTCAAGAAAAACTTCTCTTTTGGAAGAGGGGGTGTAGATAAAAATTAGATAATTATTGTAAGAAAGGCTTTGTATTAAGTTTATTCAATTGTTCGATAAAAAAGGGGAACAATGATTAAAAAAAAAATGTGGTAAAGGACTTGCTCCTTATTCCTATATTCAATGAAGTGACAAAAGGATAGATATGATTCGCCGGGGTTTTTTTTTGCACATTTTCCAAAAAATAAGTTATGGTACTATGCATGCATAATAAAATACAAACACGTATATGAATATAAATAAACTAAATGCATTTGTTAAGCGTCATATTTCTAAATGTTGAAGCAAAACAAAAGTTAAACCGTTTTAACTAACACACATACACGCACAAATGCGATGCTATACCCCCTTCGAAGCAAGTTGCGCGAGGGAATATTAATGGTTTACTTACGTAATAATTATGCTTTGCAAAAATATGATGCAGTTTACTGGAATTTTTAAATAATTAATTTGTATATGCCAATTTCCGGTCGTATATTTTTAAATTAACGTTTGAAGTGATCTACAGAATTGTATAATTATAGATTATTCGTTTATAACATGAATACTTATTGATTAATACATATTTATTCTCATCATTAACAGGCCCATGTTATATTTCAGCAAATGGTTTACTACATGAATCTTCATTGTGGGCATTTTTGAAGCCATATTCCCTTTTTAGAATTAAAACTGCAAAGAAGAGAAAATTGTCTATACATTTTAAATCCACATGGATCATATTTCAAACTTATTTTTTTTTATTTAAAAACTTGTTCTTAATGAAGATACGATGTAATCATTTTACTCAAATATACAAATAAAGTATTATAGCCATTAAAAAAATGGAAAACTTTGAGATTCTTCCTGATGCTGTAACATGACCACGTGGTAAACCTCGTGACCATAAACACGTGATCTTTGTGAGTTATAGGGAGCTGTTCATTCTTATTATTTATCTGAAATTTGTTAAAATCAAATAATAATGACAATAATGACACCCTGCAGTTATAAAATAATTACTCGCATGTGAAGTATTGAATTATTTATTTTGAATACTCAAATGAAAAAAACAGATCGCTCATAAACACTTCTCTTTTCAACGAGAAATTATGGTCACACAGTCGGCGTGTTATGAAAATGATATTACATAATTGCAAACTTTTAACTTTTGACCTTGAATCCATATGTCCAGAATCTCAAAGAAAAGAGGGGTTCGTTGAATTCTTTTTCGCATTATATTTATTAAATAAATGAAAATTAGATGCATTATGGACCAACGGAGAGAGAGAGAGAGAGAGAGAGAGAGAGAGAGAGAGAGAGAGAGAGAGAGAGAGAGAGAGAGAGAGAGAGAGAGAGAGAGAAAGAGAGAGGGGGAGGGGGCAGGTATCATTTAAAGCTTGTCACAATATGTTCATTAAGGATCATATATAATGTAAATTTCTTTAATAATTGATATGTGGAAACCGCATAGAATTAATTAGGCTTTTATTGGTAGAATGACAAGTCGGGTTGTCAATGTTAAGACAGTTTATGGCCTGCGATAAACACACATTCATATACTTGTAGATGTTATTCGTCTAATGTATAGACAACCTTGATCTTTCAGATGATCGAGCAGATGAATGAATTTAAGATTAATTTTTACCTCTTCACTATTTATTTATTTATTTTATTTTTTTAAGGGGGGGGGGGGGGGGGGAGGTTATTTTGAAAGACCAATTTCTTTCCATATTTTGCGCCAATTAAGTGCGGGAAAAATTCAAAAATTTGAATTTTAAATAAGAAAAAAATTCTTTAAATCTATAGTATACAAAAGCATTAATTTTTTTTAAGTACAAGTATTAGTTGGTTTAAATTTATCAAAGACAATTGAAGATAAAAAGAAGACCAAACAAATATACAAACCATCCATGTGTATTTTAGAATGAATCAATTAATGACACAACTGATTTTATTTATTCAAGTCTTGACAAATTGATGGCCAGCAACGTGTTGGTGAACGAGAAACATGAAAATTGTTGCTAAACACAATATTCATATTGCTTTCTAATGACTCTCTGCCCGGGTCAGAATAATGGCCAACTATTAAAAAAATCCATGTCGGACTATTTGCAATAAATACGCTCTCAACACACACAAGCGGTGCTAAAATCACACCTATAAACGCAAGATTTTGTCAAAAAAAGAAAGAAAAGGATTTCCCCCTATGGAATATACGGGTAAATTTGATGAGCTGAAAATTGATGATCTTTTCAGATAAGGATCCAATTTATATAAACAAAAGAATAATATAGCGTCTGCATGCGTCTGAAATCAGGCCCAGTCAAATGGTTTAACTCTTTCAGATTATGTTATGATAGTCTTAAAAATAACGTAATGTTTTCAATAAGACCTCAACAAATTGAGGAATAATTTTAAGCCATTTTGTAAACGATAGACACAAATAAATTGAAAACTTATTTCGGGGGGGGGGGGGGGGTTAGATTGGTTTTACATGTACATGTATATGGAATCGATGAGGCACAGTTTTCCCATAACGAGACGTTACCTCTAACAGCAGATGGGGAATTGAATAAAAATGATAATCGAATGATTGCATGAAATATAATCCTCTTATGTTTCAACTAAAAAAGGGTTCAGCATTTGTTGCCTGCTGTTGTTTGTCCCTAGTTTCCCTACAGAACAATATACATGGATGTTGCCGGGTCAAAGCAATTGTGTCGTTTCAATATTTAGCTTAATCGCACTCCTAAATGTTTATCAAAATATAGGCTATCCAAGTTAATTTAAATCACATTTATACGCATATATACTTCTGTCCCACTGGCGTCGGAAGCAAATTGAAAGTGGGGGACTTAACTAATCCTCAGAAATATTTGAAAAAAACCTAATTCCCAAGATCATGAAAATCCTAATTCGTAGGGGTGGGGGGGGGGTGCTATGTGCCTAATGGTTAGGTCTTTGGAAAAAAAAAATTGATAAAAAAGTAGGGGGGGGCAACACCCCCTCCCCCCTGTTCCGATGCCTATGTGTCCTTTTTTTTTTTTTACTCGAAAACAGTCGTAAACTTTTGTCATGCATTTGTTGGGTTTTTTTTGGATTTTAAAATTTTTTTTGGCGAATACTGAAAATGAATTGTTCTACACCAAGATTTAATATACTTTACCAAAAAGAGAAACCCCAAAAAACGAAATAACAAGTTCAGAAATGACAACTCAGATTTTATCAAGGGGCTTCAATTAACAAAAGAATAAAATAAAAAAAACACGGAGAAACTGATGCTTTCACATGTAGATTGAGTTTTACAATTAAGATCGATGAGATGGTTATTGAATATCTCGATACCGTACTGTGATCTTTTGCATTTTGTTTTTCAGAATTGTAAACAATGCCAAGGTCGGGCCAACGACATCTGGCGGTAGTGAACTCTGGTGACCTTGGAGCCAACAGTTTGTTTGGAGTTCATAGCAGTTTAGCTCTTTCATTAATACCTATTATTACACAAAACAGCACTTCTTGTAGAAACAGAAGACGAAGAAGAAATATTAAAAAAGCCCGCAAATTTATTGTAAAAATGTACAATAATGGATGTTATACACATAATGGAAATTGATTTGCTATAAAGAGACAATATCTATCCGTTTGCGGCCGTGGTATAACTCACTGTTTTTTGCATAATTTTTGTTTTATTAACAAAACGGGAATGAATGCGAAATTGACTCTCTAGAATGCCATGTTGAAATTGGCGACATTTGTATTGTTAATTAGTGCCATCATAAAATATCGTGCATGCGTGGTTTTGTATGTATCAAAGGCCAAATAATACTAAGAAAAGAAGTCAATGACCAAACATATAGAAAACGCCATTAAAACTGTCGAAAAATAATGTTCCATTTCACCAATATAAAATAAAAACGATATGAAATGAAAGAGATGAAAACTTTTGAACCTAACTTATTAGATAATAAGACGATGCATGGGGTTTATTATAACGAATACTGTTTGTGTAGGAAATTATCTAATAATTCACCTGAGCAATTGTTGATTTAATGCACGAGGTTAAACACAGCAGGTACTATGGTCGTTTACATAGACTGCACTTGCCGCCAACTGCTGCAGAAAGACAATCGTAATGTTATCACGTTCTAAAGTTAACCAATGAAAACAGAAATCTGTACAAATGTCTCGAACTAACAATAAATTGAATTAAATACACACAACAACCACAAACTAAAACATTCTGGTCATATTGTAATGTCTACAGTTGGTACTCTCACATTCAAGCCTCTCTTAGTCTCTTATATATCTACGGATTACCGCTTGTGTGCCTTTCAGAGTTAAACGAATTATTTCAATTTTGTTGACACAGTTAACAAAAAGATACATTGAAAATAAAGTGCGAATTTTCGCGCTTTCATTTGTAGTTTGAACTTTTCTTTTAAAAAAAGTATGACTTCATTTCCGATATTTAAATGATATAGACCTGATACGGCCCCCTAGTATGAATTTCATCAATTTACTGTAATTCTCTGTTTCCTGTACACGGTTATACTTGTGAAGGTTTTTTTCTTCATAATTTTCATTTTAAATAAAATACCAACAATTTTTAAATATGACGTCAAAAAGTTAACATTTTCCCACCTTCTTTACATTTTCAACATAAAACGGCTTGTTTTTATGCAATTTTTCTTTCAGAAAACATTGATCGATTGCTTGAACAAACAAAATATTTTCACTAAAGATGTATCTATTCAGTACTGAAGTCTTATTAAAAATTAGTTCTTGTTCAAAGCGTCGCTCTACATTTCCTATTCTAAAAAAAGATTAGAAAAATGTCAATGTTTGACTAAATTTGATTGAATTACAAAAATAGCCTCTCTTCTGACGTCATATGCTCACACTGGGTGCAAATAATTTCAATAAATTGGTGAAAAACATGTATAATATATCAACTATTTAATAACATAACATAGCATTTTCATGTACCTGAAACGCTTTTAAAATTTCTGAATACTCAGGGCTTAATTTGACTGATATCGTATCTAAATGTAGTTCTTTCGTTGAGATTTCAGCTGGGTTTTTTTTCAATATCAAATACACTGCCTCTAACTTTATTTCCTCCGCTTGTTGGAAATTGTTTTTTCTAAGAGGGAGGGGGGGGGGGTCATCCATAAAAACAATTCAAAGCCGATTTCATAAATTCATCAATGCTTCATGGTAGTGTCGCATAAAAAAATTAATAATCAACATTTCACAATAAATTCTAAACATATCCACGAATGAGAAAATTTTAAGCTATTTATAAGAAAACTAGATATACACCAGTGAGTGTGTGTGTGTGTGTGTGTGTGTGTGTGTGTGTGTATATATATATATATATATATATATATATATATATATATATATATATATATATATATATATATATATATATATATATATATATATATATATATATAAGGTAAATTACGCACATTTTAATTTAAAAATTCCTATGAGGCATCGATAATACTAGTATACCTAGACGATGGGTATTTATTGTATAATTTTTACTGTTAATGCTAAATTGGCTTTATATTATATGGACAGAGGAGAGTCTAACGTGTGTATGAATCTATATGAGTGTCAAAGAATTTTCCAGGTTTTGCAGTTGGTAAGACAGCGATTTTTAATAGCGATGAACATAATTATATAAAGCACATATGACCACTTTCAGTGGCCAAACTGTTGAGTAATGTTGATGTCTGTCTTGTGAAGGACCCCCAAGACACTAGGCAAATAATATTTTTTTGACCATCACCCTTTGGACCTTACAAATCATAAGACAGTCTTTGAACAAAGTTTTGATAACTAAAATACAAATGGATATTTACAGCGATTAGTCATACGAATGAGATTTGGTACTCTATTTAGACAAAATGTATACTTTCATGAAAATAAATCTTTCGATCTCAGATTACTGTATGTACATGTAATGTATTCACTTAAATCAAGCAATATATTGTCATCCTAAACACATGTCTACCGACATATGCATGAACATCTGCTTTACATTAAAACTTATCAACATTAAGTGATAACTAAAGAGCATTTACTAGGAAAAAAAGGTTTTTAATCTTTTAATGGTACAAAAAAAGCAGGGGCAACCCGATTAGGAGAGACTTTCTTGGAAATAAAGCGATAACATAATATCGATAAAGGATGTCTGAGATGAAATTCATTACAAAGGTTTGCTCTCATATCAGATATAATAAAAAAAATTCTGTATTGAATTGAATTGATCATTATTCAGAAAAAAGAATTTGTGCTTTATTTAGAATCATTCTAAACAGCACACAAATATGATTGAAGACAAACAGATTTATATTCTGTAAAATGTGCTATACACAAATATGTCTATACACAAATATCAGTTTCAAAATATCAAAGTTCAGTAGGAAAATAACAAAACATTGTTAGACAAAATAATTTTCTTTTTTGGAAACAATCATCCTGTCCTGCCCTAAAATACACTTACACTATACTTCCTTTCAGCAAAAATACAAAAAAAAAACCCGAACAAACAATGAGTTAAAATAAGATACAAGTCAAATAAGACAAAGCAAATACATTTTCAGCTTGTTTACCTAATGGATGATGTACTAATATAGTACTAATGCTACATGCACTTTTTACCCATAAAAATACACACACAATGACTTTTTATTATTATTTAAAACCAAAACATGAGAATAAAAAGCATGCTATGTTTGTGTGTGTCTGTTTGTGTGTGTGTGTGTCTGTGTGTGTGTGTGTGTGTGTGTGTGTGTGTGTGAGTGTGTGTGTGTGTGTGTAATCAGAGAAATGCAAAAGTAGTTGCTATGGTGGTTTTTTTTCAACAGTGTACATACTCTATTCATGGACTACATTTTTTTTGGTATTGCTTGGTTGCTTATCATTAACGTTCAAATTGCACATGGTTTCCAGTTTTCGATTCAAAAGACTCAAGTACATGTGTACTGTTGTAACACATTTCACCTGATTTTATGATAATCATATCTTCTTTTTTACATGCAGTAGTTACAGTTCACGCCTAATGCACATCCACTAGAATATCGATCAATTGCCTTTAACATGTTTTATCTTTCTGAATAAATTGCCAGTAAACGAATTTTAATAATTGGAAAGCATTAAACCGTAAAGCCATCCCATTTCTAAAGAGCCCTATGTTTTGCAAGCTTCTTTCCTCGAACCGGAGCTGGTTTTCTAAGAGAGGCTGTAAAGTGTTTAATCAGAAAACATTCTTTTATCCCCTAGACATGGATAATAATTTGTAATCTTATGAAAACATCGCCTCCTTTTGGCTTAATTCTACATGTTTTTCGTCATCGGACCCTTGTTTTAGTTTAGAACCATTTTAACAAGAGCTTGGACTTTAAGTAGTTATGTTAAACAGCAATGTGACGTAGGCCTGTCTATTTCATTGTCAGCCACTTAGCCACGGCTCTCTGAAATCAACAAGATTTTTCTGGCTTTTGAGCCAGACAAATAGATACGCAATCGGTGCATAATTTCGCTTGAAACGGCGTCATTTTTAACTTGTTTTGACGCAAGAAATAGATAGCTACGTCCTACTGAAAGTCCAAAGCCTTGTTAAAATGGTTCTTATATTTTGAAATCTTTAAATCTACCTCACTTCTGCCATGTGGTTTTACGCGTGGAAAATTAATATGTTTGAATACATTATTCAAATATTTCATTCTAAATTGATTACATCTGCACTTCTGTATATTTTTTCATGTACAAAATAGCACAAGGCCACCATGACAAATAAATGAGGTTTTCACTCGGTTGGTTTTTAGCTCAATTGAGTTGAAAGCTCAAGTGAGCGTTTCTCTAAACTTTTTGTCGGCATCAGTCTTTCCGTCTGTCTGTCTGTAAACTTTGTGTACATTTTTAACTTCTTTTCAAGAACCACTGGGTCAATTTCAACCAAACTTGATACAAAACATCATTAGGTGAGGGGAATTCAAGTTTGTTAAAATGAAGGGTCACAGGCTCTTTCAAAGGAAGATAATCAGGAATTATTGAAAATTTGTTGGTATTTTTCAAAAACCATTCGTCTAGAAAATATGAAACTTCTATGGAAGCATTCTCGGATAGTGATGATTCAAGTTTTTTCAAATCATGATCCTCAGGGTAAGGCGGGGCCACACAGAGGGTTGAATTTTACATATGAATATACAGAGAAAGATTTTCTGAAAAAGCAATTGGCCAGAATTGCCATAACTTGTATGGAAGCACCCCCAAGTTGTTATTCAAGTTTGTTTGAATCATAATCCTCGGGGGTAGGGTGGGGCCAGAGTCGGGGTCGTATTTTTATATGGGAATATAGAAGAATCTTTACAAATATTCTTCTCAAAAAACCGATTGGCAAAAAACCCCTGTAACTTGTGTGGAAGCATATTGAGGTGGTTGTTCAAATCATGATCCTGGCGAAGGGTGGGGCCACAATGAATATATAGAGAAAAATCTTTCGCAATCTTGTTTTCCAAAACCAAATGATTTGACTAAGTCTATAAATAATCCTGTTAAAAAGGGGCTATATATAAGAATTCGAAAATAATTTTCAAACAAGCCTCTATCTTACTACATTGTCCAGATTTGTTGTATATGACTCCATAAAGCTGATTATATTATGGCTATTGTTGCTCAGGTGGGCGATGTGGCCAATGGGCCATGATGAATTTAACCTTCCTACTTCACTAATGTGTATACTTTCTTTTTAAATAAATCCATCATTTTAAATCTCACAAATTAAGGAGACATTTGTTTCACAAGTTATAAAGACCAATTTGAATAATACCAATTACCGGATGTTCACAAAAATAATGTTAGTCGCTTCATTTTATATACAGGTTGCACTAGATAAGAATTGTAGTGATGAAGCAAACTAACAGCTGTTTTTATCACACAATAAAAATGTATGTGGTGTGCAAATGATGCACGTTATTATTATGTTCCGTTGATTACATTATTAGCATATAAAAAGTTACTTGACATGTACATATCTTGTAAATTACCTTTATATGACATCACCTTTTCTCGTTTATTTTTGTAAGTTCTAAGAAATTTTTAACAAGCCACGTCTTATTAAACTTTTTTAAAACAGCTTGCATGCTATGGGAAAAAATCGATTACAAAAAGTACATATTGTCATCACAGATTTTCAGTCAGATTAGAAATATGAAATGCATAACAAAGTGATGCTTTAGGGCAAAGCATGCATCTCTATTAATACTGAAGTTCATCAATAATTTACGATTTTCAGTTAACAAATTGTCAATTTGTGATGAACTTGTCATATTATAAATTTTGGATTTACTGGGTCTTTGTAAAAACAATATGTGCACTGACGAACAACTTTGTGTCATATTGTAAATTTTGTTTTGTACAGTCATTCAGAGAATTCAAAATTTACAATAAAATGACAGAATCATAGAATACTAAAGGGTGATCATTCGTAAAATACACTATTATTACCTCTACTTGGTAAAACTTTGCATAAATATTTTTGTGTGAGTGTGTAAAGCCTTTCAAGTCTATAGGATTTTCAATTCCTATTGGATTTTTACAAAAAATGGACGTATACGTATACAATGTGCGTATATATAGATTGAATTCTGATGTGTATCATTTGTTTAGGCAAAGTTTGATAAAACTGTAAAAAAAAAAAAAAAAAACAAACCCACACACCTTTTTTTTTTTTTTTTTTTTTACAAAATTGTTTCAATGGCATGTAACAAGTAATTCAGATTATCTTGAATTACTGTAAACAAGTGTTTTAACACAAAACAAAAAATATATTAAAAATCGCCTCATCTTTTACATTTCCACTTATAAGAGCCTGCAATGGGAAGGCAAACACACTCACATTTTCAAAAAAAAAAATCATGCAATGCGCAAATAATGCATGTGATTAATATCAATAGATGATGGCAACATACACTACATAATGTATATCAGATAAGCTTTAACTATAATGTTTAAATTACCTGAATATGGAATATCATCTTATAATGAAAGTTCAAAACAAATTTAATGAGGCGACAAAAAAATTCTTTACCTTCTGCGGGCACTTATGGGTGGGATTAGAGGAAAATCCTTCCTAATTCCGAGGATTAAGATAGTGAGGGAGAGAAAAATGTTAATATCAGCAAAGTTGAATATTCTCTGTTCAGTAAATTGTCATATATATATTAACTGTATGCAAACCAAGTTTAGTACAAGACAGAAAAAAAAATAACCCATTATTACTGCTGATGTTAATATGTAGGGATCTTAGTCTGAAAGAGGCATTTTATGACTTACATTACTTCTGAATCGGGGCACAATATCAAGGCTTCTATCTTTATTATGTTGCAATACTTTTTAAGGACTCAATGATAATTGATGTAACGAAATCGACTATATCTGTACAACATTATTTACTCGATTGTCTGTGGGCAAAATGAAAAGAACGACTACTCCATTACCAAACGGTACTTATCCGCCAAGAGTAGGGGTTCCTAAGAAGTAAATAAGAATTATAGAATTTATACAATATTAATTTTTTAAAATTATTTGGAAGTTTGATATATGAGATTGAAGAAAATGAAAACTACAATGTCATTGTATCAGAGACAAATGGTAGTTTATTTTGTTTTGTTTTTTAAATTGCCTAACTTGATATGCATGTATCTATTGATAGATTAGAAACTGAATTATAAAATGATACATGTATCATTAACAATTTAGCTTATCACTTTTGTTTTATCTTATCAATCACTGTTGCATTTTTGTATATTTTTTAAATTCTATATTTTCATTTGTTTTCAACATTTTTTCCAATCGTCAACAATATTTAACGCTTTTAAATCAATTTGTTTTCATTTTGATTTCATTTTTTACTTTTGATTATAGATAATATATCAATAGCTTGTATTCACTACAACAGATTAAAAAATAAAGTTAATATTTTTTAAATAAATGAAAACATATACTCGAGTTTAAATAGATATATGAAAAATTGTAGAAAAATATTTAAAAACTCGGAATACAATGGAACGAATGGGAAAAGAAGGCAAAATGTTGAGTCAACAGATAAATGAAAAAGAATGAATACTGCAACCTTTGAAGGGAATAAGACACAATTCGAGCTTTGTTCAGAAATAAAAAAAACATGATCAAACACAGTTTCTTGCATGTTACTCTATATTTGACTTTCAAATTTGACAAAGCAGTAGAAAATAACCATATTAAGCAGTCTGGAAATTAAAAATCAAAAAAATGAAATTAAAAAAATTAGCTCAAATCGTGTCTAGGTCCCAATAAGGGCTTTAAGTGGTGAAATCACAAGCTTGCTTTTGAAATTAACGAGAGAACGAGGGGGGCACACACTAAAAAGCTGGGAGAAACCTATAGCATAAATTTATAATTAAAGAGCGGCGCACCAAAACTGCATGAAATTAAAAAAGGTCTTATACTAGTATTTGTCTACTTTGATGTCAGCAAAATTTTACTACACCTAGGCATTGCTGTCCCGACCCCTGTTACAATCAACATGCCTACGGTAATTGAATCATATTCGATTATAATAGCTCCCATTGCTATGCATTCTTTTTCTATACGCCTTGTTGGATTTATTCCGCTTTGCGCCCACAATATATATATGTAAATACATGGCAAATTATAAATCATTTCTTATTGCAAGATATCTCCATAATCTTGAAGCAATGGCTACTTGGTACAGAAAGCTTTACTTGTATTGAATTTTTAATGCACTTTATACGTTCAGATTGTGTAATGACAAACATCAAAAGTGTGAATTTTTCTAATTCTTTAATTCATAATTCAATTTCATTAAATCAATAACATGCACGTCGAGAACTAAGTCCACATGTTTAAAAATGTGGGTAACTGTCTTCCTGGTCTTTCAGTTCTTTTTACTCCTTTTCCAAGAAAAATTTTGAGCAACCCTCGGAAATCTCTCCATTTGTAAACCATTTTGCATTGCACCCACCACAGTAATTATTTCTGGAAACAGAAATTAGAGGATGAACATGTTTGCTAATAACAAGGACAATTTTTTATATATCACATCTCCAAACCATCATAAAGCATGAATATATACGGAACTTTAGCTCTATGATCTACCTTCCTGAAGTTTTTCTCAAATAGTTACACAGTTTAGTCCCAATCGCAACTTCTCGGGCCTTTCCGGCAGTCTCGGAAAAAACACCTGGAATGTATTACCTAGGCGTCCATGACAACCCCCCTTTTTATATAACTTAAGATAAATTCAATTCATTTTACGATCTGTTGAGATGTGAGTTTGATTTCAGTAAAGTCAATGATATACCGTAAAATATACCACAGAAGCGACATACAAGGCTGCCTAGCCGACATTTATTTTAATGGGAAGCGACTCCATTTTGTTTAAAATTCTAACATCCGGTAATGTTAATACATTCGAGGTTTTTTTTCGAGCTTGCCGGAAAGGCCCGAGTAGCTGCGATTGAGTTTAGTCCCTTAAGATAAGGACTGTAGGTCCAAAAAAATCGATTTTTTGGATTAACTTTAGTCTTTTTTTAAGCTTTGAGATATGAAGCTTTATTTTTCATTGAATTATTAAAATTTATAGAAATGTAATTGCAAAGAAGATGAGTGAATAAGGCGTGTAAAATGCCCATATGAGGAATGATTAGATACTGCAAAATTAAAATATCCTTAGATCTAATACTTTTTTAAAAAAATGATTGATTTAACGTAACATCCGTTTGTAACCCTTAAATATTTTAATTACTTGCAATAGGTTGATTTAAACTGGCGTATGCGTGTCAAAACCTCCAAATACAGTAGTGTCATTTTTTAAACTTTAATGCCTTTTTTTTATAGAGTGGGTCTGAGCTCCATATTTTTGTCATAGTCTAAATGCGGTTAAATGGAATTTAAACCGATTTTAATCAACAAAAATGTGGAGTGATGACCCACTATACTTTAAAAAAAATGCCATTTTGTAGCCCAACAATTGAACGTTTTAGAAAAATAATACAAGTCCGTAAATTCGTGGCCAACGTCTCATATAGCATTTAAACAACGCACTTTCTTGTGAATGAAATCGCTCTGTAGTTAGAGCACCAGACATTAAGTAACTTTAAAGAAATTGGGTTTTTAGGTTGTGGGTTCGATACCACCAAAACTTAAGGATTTATTATTTTTTTCTTATCGTTTTTTGAAATATTTCAAACTGAATATAGTTAGAAATTACCCTTTTGTCACCTTGTATTATAACATATCAAATATATTTAATTGAAAAAATGTTAAATTTGAAAATTGTATTTTACGACTAAACCAAATGGGCAGTTGCGCCATCTTATTCCCCCATCTTCTTTAAATTTAAACTTAAGTTACAGATTAAGCTCTTGAGGCCTTTTGATTTTTTTTTTTTGCATCAAGCACACTCACTTGCAAACAGCACCAGCCTCGGTACATGATGTCATGGTGCACGGTTCCTTGGGACATTTACCCTTCATGCTTGGGAACTTAGCGCTGCATTTTTCATTATCGTCCTCGAAACTTTGTACCACTAAAGAAAAAGAAAGAGACCAAACTGTTTTCAAACAATACAAGCTCCAGACTACTGATTTCTATCTACTAAATGAACAAAAGCTTCAAAGCATTTCATCATAATTTTTATGACAAGTGATTACAACTCTCCCTGAATTTTACATATATATGTAAGATTGTTATGGAAAACTTGGGGATCCAATCCAGCAGCTATATGCATGCACCTATCTATTGGCTTTTGGACAATTTGATTCATAGCAATTCTACTTCAACACATGGAATTTCACCCACAAATTATTGGATTCCAGAACGACTTTTTTGGGGTTGATTTCATTACAAGGCTTTTAATACACAATGCCATTTTTGCAACCGAAAACTTTCTAAGCTCTAGCTTCTATGAATTAAGCGAGAGTCCGATTTCCTTTTACGGCCTCTACGGGTTAATATCTGGACAATATGATACTCAGAGTTAATGGTTTATAGACTCATAAAAACTCTAGAATATATTTGTAACGAGCCGATTGACTTCCTTTGCGGACGTTGGTTTAGATTTTTATCATGCAATCAATCAAGGAAGGATTTTGAGATACAATTACTTGTAATTTGACTTTAGTAGGTATTTGTTTTTAGTTTTTCAGCAAATTCAATACAAATTGCTGCCCGCTTTAAAGAATAATAATTATATTTAATGTATATAAAGGCATTTACTTACAGCTAAGGGAAACAACCAAGAGGAACACTGCAACACCTTTCATCGTGGAATCTGTCTGGAACAACTACGGTACTAGATCTGTAATACCATCTTTCGTCGTTCTCCGTTTTTATACATACCATCGAATCACAGTTACATCGTTCAACGAACCTTAAGATATATTATTAGAATAATTCCATGTGTGGCGTAATTAATAACCAATCACTACCCATCTGTAAATTAATGCACTGTAGCCATTTGTGCCCAATTATATATAAAAACAAAGGAGCACACAGTGTAAAATCATCGATTATCAGTGATAACGTGTGCTTCGAAAATGTTTAATTTTCTTTGAATTCATTTTTTGCAGTAAGATAAATCAAATAACGCTTTATATAAATGCAACCAACACATGTTTCTCAACAAGTTAACTGAAAAGTATCTAATTTCATTTACGATTTCAAGGGGGAAACCACGCATTGATGGAAAGAATTAATTCTTTGCATAATTAACCACTACTTATGCAATACTGTTCCACCAATTTGTAAATGCATGGGGCTGTATCAACCAATGTGCCTCAATATGCAACCTCATGAAACTTATTCTGAATAATTGGCATATTAATTGTGTTAAACTGCTATAAACTTTTAATGGAACATAACTTTTCACATGTGTGTAGCCACGATAAAGAGCAGTCATTTGGGGTGGTTAATTAAATATTTGCAGTAGATATTAATGGATACATAATTTATCAATGGAAATAGAGACAATTTGCCCCTCGAAAAATAAGTATAGTAGATGTTTGACAAAATAAAACCTAGAAAAAATATCAGTTTGAACAGATTATCAAGTGCAAATTACATATTTTTATCGTGCATCTTAAGTAAATATTACATAATCCTTTTCTTCCAAAGTACGTGATGTCACAAACGGATACGTACATGTGTATGTTAACTTTTTTTCAGTCGGAGAATAAAGTATCAAATTATGAACTCTTCAACATTTAGATTAGATTAAGGTGAAAAATATATACAACTCATATGAAAAAAAAGATTATCATTTGAAGAGAAGAGTAGAGGTGAAGATAAAGGTAGGGGGTTTACACTGATTTTTAAAGTAAATCAATTCATGATGCATTGTTGTTGGATTTAGACACCTCTGATCTATAACATATTTGATGACAACCAATATATGGCGCAGTTTATGGCCTTTGTATGATTGTTTGGTCACCAGCAGACATTAATTTCCGTGGTCGTCTGTCCGGTCTTTCGTTTATAAACTTACCTTTTAATAACAGGACATTACGGGTCTCGGTGATAACACACGAATCCCTTACCTGAGAGTAGAGATAACATTCCCTGGTAGTTCGCGTTCCCTGTCACTACCCGCAGAACACCGTCAGTTCTCTGTGTGGATAGAATTTCCAGGGGCTGGATAATTTTCTCGGTTCTTTTCCGTGGCTGGAAAAGGCTTTTGCTTGGGTATGTGTTATTTTGCTTCTTTTGCATTATTTTCTACGTAGCTTTTTTTCATAAAAGGAGTTTAATAAGGAAGCTGTACATGCATGGTGTTTTGGGCGCATGTGTTGAAAGGTTTGGTCTTCGATCGATTCCGAAGATATTCTATTTAATTTTGAAAGATTTAACACGCCAAAAAATAGAAGGTTGTGGGCGTGTTCTAAATTACATTTACACATATTTATACTTTAGAAGCCTATTAACTATAAATGTTCCTTGAAGTCAATAAAATGCAACTAAAGATGTTGCTTGCTTGATTTTTTGTTTGTTTGTCTGTTATGAAATCGTCTGTGGTCTTGACGTTCTATTTATATATCTCGCGTTATTTTGTTGTCGCCTTTTCGTATTTGATCACCACTAGGGATAAACTTACTATCATTTTTTTGGTATATTTCTGTGTATACTTTTGACAATGCAGACGAGTGCATGATCCATACATCACAGAACCGCATGGTCAATCATTTTTGACAACTTGCGCCAATGGTATTTGGAATGTCACTGACAACGGTCATCATTATGCCGCTCGGAATCATTGCATACTTCTTGGACCATTGTGTAAATAGTCTGTATGACATCTAAATCCTCGAGCTTCATTGGCATATGTCCTTGTTTACACTGCTTTTTGGTCAACAAGGGGATTCTTTCTTTTTCTATTGTGGTTTTTTGTCTCAAAATTGTCTGCGATAATCATTCATGAATACGCAACTTTGATTTATAAGCTGAGTCCCAATTTTCATTATTCAGTTTTATCAAAAGAATAAACACAATCACAAGTCCATATCCTACATTTTACAATATCTTTATTTTTAAATTAGAGGAGTGTTAGTTAATAAACATGACCCTTGTAAACATTTGTGACCGACGTCCTTGATAATATGCACGTAGACGTATATATTTATATGCCTGGCCAATTGGGGACCTAAATCGTTTTCATTCAACTTTTTTCTCTGCTGTATCGGCGGGCTTTATAGTAGATAATCTAAACGGAAAAAGGGACCATTCATACATTTATTTTTATAGTAAGGTGACTCATAAAGAATATAAGAGGAGAAAAGTTTCTATCACCATAATCCGAACTCAGGTGAGTGATTTTTCAATTGGTGGATTATACAACATCAATAGTCCTCGTTTTATCTTTTCGTCACCCTGTTTCCGAACAGCATAAAAGACCGTGGTTAATTGACCCAAAAGAACCCTACAAAGAAAAAGAGGAGGCAAAGGGATTTATGTATCGCTCCAAAACTCTGTCAAGCCTGGGCTACGAGTGAATGTTTTAGTAAACAGGAACCTCTGAGTCTACAACAAAAGACCCACTATATCTATCCTGCAGAGGTTCAAGACACGCCGAATTGAATCATAATCCACGTTCTGATAAATTGACCGTTGATATTTGTCAAGTGTCGAGGAAGGCGAAGTGCTATACAGAGCAGCCAAGAAAGTAAATATATAAGGACAGGAGACCAGAAACACGTCTTTTGAAGAGGGTCGTCAAAAATCTGTCACTTGAACGTTAAGAACAAATATTGCAATGACAAAAAGGCTCTCGCGGCCATTTTCTCCCCGTGTATTGTAATATTGGGTTCACAGCTCAGAAGGTTTTTTTTATCTTTTTGATTACTCAAACTTCTTTTCGTCAGGTTCTATTCTTGAGTATATAAAAAGACGGTTTCGGTCACTCTACAAATCAAATAAACTAGTAATCGGCTTAATGAAATACAAGTGAACGCCGAGTAACACAATACCACAGTTTATTATTTAATTTAAACAGCTCTGCAACAAACCCGTTGCAAAGAATATAGATATTTAACCCGAGCTGGTGCATTTTTCATATAACCCACTTCTCCAAAAAGCACTCATAACTAATTAATAAACTTTTAATTAAAGTTTTCTCACATTTCAAACCCACAGGTGCGATAATTATTGCATACACTAGTCAACCTTGGGTTTGGGGGTTGGTGTATTGGCGGTCCCCATTGACAGTTCTCGTCACGGTTCGGCGGTTCCTTTTATACCCGTCTGTGCCTGTTCAATAGGGCCTACAAATGCTAATAAGCAATAATCAGACTAGGATTTCATGAGAACAGATTGTTTAGCTTAGCTTTGTTTAAGAAAGTCCTGTTCGCGACAAACGGAACACTGTGCGGTTTGGGGAACTAAAATATTAGGAGAAGGAAACATGTGTAAACCTTGAAAAGTCTAAGTGAAACGACGTCTTCCATTGTTAAAAGCCATATTTACTTACAGAAAAAAAGGTAAGGCAATGTAAAAATCATTGATTGGAATTTTCTATCTAGCCGACATTTTTCATTCGATCTCTTTATACAAATGCTATGCGACAGTTGTTTAATTGTTTTAAAACTTGGTCTTGCTCGAGTGTAGAGCAGATGCAACGAACACAATTGATTATTTTTTTTTTATTACGTGGAGAACCGTATACTGTTCGACTTTTATTGGAGTCTTAAATACTTGTACGATAAAATTCAAATTAAATTCGATCTTTCATTTTTTTGTAAATGATACAAATGATCGCAGTTTTTATACATGCTATAAGTATTTCCAACCCCTTTTGTCCCAAAATAACATATATGTAGTTGTACACGCGTATATGCATACAATGTCAACAGACCAAAGGTATCTTGAGCCTACGTTTGTCGGTTGCTTCTTTAGAGTAAATAACACAGTGATATAGAGACGTCATGCTTTTGTATTGCTTCTAATTTGATTTTCGTGTTAGTGTCATTTTGTAAATTTTAAATTTACTTGTTGGGTGTAAATACAAAATTTAGAACATGGCAAGTTGTCTTCGGTGTAAATTTTGTACACCCAGCCTAGTAAATTCAAAATTTACAACATGACTTTATTAGTATGGTTTCATTTACGAAAATGAAGATTCTTGATAAAAAAATTTGTACATGTCATTAAGTACTTACTTTAATTATCAAGAATCATAGTTTTGATAGAAAACAATGTTGTATAAGTATCATATAAATGACCTGAAAACACTGTCTATAACCTTATAGGGTTTTCACTAGGAAATATGAATTGTTCATGTGCACGTCTGTCATTTGAATTGAAATAAAAGTACATGTATCTAGCAAAAAAAATAAATAAATTAGAAATTCAGCTAATATTACCTTTATGTTTTAATTTTGGCCATTTAAACAAATAGGCATTAAAATTAGTATCTATACACATGTGAAATTGTACAGAAAGTTAAATCAAAGGCGATTAGTTAAGCAATAGGCACTGATTGGTCAACAGTCTTGCCGTTAAAAGTCTATACGTGAACAGTTTAGGGAACTTTAATTTTTTAACTGGGAGTATGGCAATGTAAAAAAATTAAATATCTAAAATAAGCACTATTGGCTTGCACTGTAAATCAAACAAGAACGACATTTTGTATATATATATATATGGATCCAAAAATCCCATGACTAACTGCTATTTTAAGGTCCATGTTCATGACTTCTTTTAATACCTTCCATTTACTTGCGAAAATCTAAATCATTTTACTTCACTGATAGAAATGTGTGTAAATGTATGAATGGGTGGTTTTCAAAGAAAAAAAAGGGAAAATAAAAAAAAATTATTGTAAAACATGGACATGTATAATTTTACCTTAAAATTGTTTTTGAAAATATAATAAATGAATATGAATTTTAAAAAAAATGTCCATGTTCAGGATATGTTCACGAACTGCTATCCGATATACTTGATGTCTAGACTAAGTCAATCTGTTCTCTGTTTTATAAATTGAAGAAAGGCAATGTGGTGTTTTATTTTCATTATATGTTTTTATGTATACATCAAAATCCACTATTGATCGTCGACGAATGATCGATCAAAGATCCTAACTCTTTTCAAAAATGTTTTTTTCATGGTTTCAATGACTGAGTTTAACGATATCGATCTGTCCAATCAAACTTTATCTTTTATTTAATGACACGTCAACCCACGGGTGTATTTTTTTTTAAAACATAAAGAGGCATAAACTCTTATCAAGACGCCGATTGGTTATAAAAACTTATTCATTTGGGTTCTAGTTTCCATGATAAACACAATTTCAATATATATTTTTTTCTGCCTTATTCTTGCCATGAATCATAAACGCTTTTATCTTTTCGAAAATATCATAAACATCGTTTTTTTATGAGCATAACGTTTAACTTTACAAGGTTTATACATAATTCATAAAGCAGGTACACGATTTCTATACCCATGATGCTTTAACTTCTCGCTGGATTAGCATGACCCGCCGCCGTGTATCAAACACCCCCATTGGCTCACAATTTCAAATACCGTCGTTTTTTTCTGGCTGGCCTTTGATCCCCCTCAACATTTGCTACCCCGAATACAATACTTTCATAACACGTATTATACTGGTTACTCGATGCAAAAACCAGAAATGGATATTGGCTGTTGGGTTTCATAGTTTTCAAAACAAACCATCCAAAACATATATAGTGTATTCATTCAAGGAGTCTGGTTACTGGAGTAACCTTGAGACCTACAACATTCTAAGTCAACAACAACATTTCACAGAGACTTCTAGTTGTTACCTATTCAGTTGTTTTTATACTGACCTATTGACTCTTTCGTTTGTACAGATAAAACACACTCTCGGTCAAGATGGACAAAACAACAGTTTATCCTACAGAAAAATATTTATTCAAAAGTAGGCTAACTTTAGTGTTTGGTAAACAGTCCAAATAAGATTATAGGATGTCACATTTGTAAAGCGGATTTGTCCTGATCTCTCTGTGGGGATTGTTGGACACGTGACTCATTACGACAGTCCCTATTCTTACAATTAGGGGCCGGGTTGTAACCATTTTCTTCCAAGCCACTGATTCCTACGCGCCCTCTAATCTTGTCTATATATCACGACATTTTCACGTTCACAGAGACGCATGCATATAGCTTTGTCTGAGACCACCGTCTAATTAACTGCTCTATCGCAAGAGATGGGTATTTTAAAAAACCAAATTGATACTTTAATAGACATCATCACAAAGAAAAAAAGACTAAACAAATTGCAACGATTACGTCATACCATGGGTGAATACCTGTACTTTACAAGTTAGGCCTCTATTTGTTCTTTTGTCTATTAACGGACATTTAGATCGATATCGAACAGAATGAAGATACATGTAGGTCTGGTGCAGTCAATTGATCACCGATTGATTTTATCGGTAATGTGTCAATTGAATTAGAATCGGGAAAAAAGATAGATTCCCAGCTTTAGAGATAAAACAACATTTAGGTAGTTAAATTGATAACAGAAAAATAAAGTTTCCAATGATTTATATTTCTAATGTCTTGTACGACTATATTTCCGTTTCTTTCAAGTGTTTAAAAAAAACCCCAACCACTTACACACACAAACACACGGTTGTTCTTGAACATGAAATCGATTTCGAAAGAAGCTATGCATTATTTGCCTTTCACTTAGGTCTATGCGATAAGACTTTATTTTTTAAGAACCGAGACAGGTAGATATCTGGATAAAGGGGTGCACAGAGCTTTTGTTCCTAGCTACCAGTTGTACGTGCATCGCTAAATCAGGAAATATTGACATACTGTAAAGTGTATTGACAAAACACAAGGAAAAAAAACCTTACACTGTCAACTACAACCAGTTCTATTTATCATTCTTATCTTTTTCGTTTTTGTCAACAAAACCTCCATTAAATAAGAGTTCCTATGTTCACTAAGCCCTTAGATTAGTTTTGGTCGGCTGCAGACTAGCATTGATTTCGATGTTGTGCATGGGTGCAAGACGCATTTTGGTGGGTATGTTCACTTTTGTTAAATGTTTAAGTTTCTTGGTTTATTTGGTATCAACAGAAAAATTTTCAGAGGAAGAAACAATTTTTTGATGGATTGATTGTTCAGTCTTTTATGGGAGTTTATAAATTTATTGAATATCAAAGGGGAAGGGGGGGGGGGGGGGTCATGGTTATATGGGAAAGCTAGTCATTTTGCTTATAATTTATATTCAACTTATTTGATTTTTAATTTTATCGACATTCTACAGTGGAAGGCTTTGACCTCTAAAGAAATATTAAGATTTATTCAATTTCATGTTAAAACCAATACACAACGACGGGGTTTTTTTTGGCGGACATTCAAGTCATTTACAATTGCTATAGGATGGGCAGGTTGACGTTTCTAAATCTTTTAAAAGGATCTATCAAAAGCTGCAAATCTCGCAAATTACAGTAAACAGTGCATCGGTATCACAGGTTTTAATTGTGATTTCTTCCACAGTGAAGAAAAAACCTATAAAGTACGTGTTACTTTTATTTACGTTTAGCGATGACCTTTTATCCGAATAATTCATTATTAACACTTTACTAGTATTATTTCAACAATGAAAAGTCAAACCGGCGGTTCTAAGGTGTTAGGTAATAAAAAGTTAGATCCTTGGGATTTTAGCTAATATCCTTTGAACCTGTAATATTATGCAAGCCTTCGTTACCGTCGGTGAAGAAAATTTCAGCAATATTCTATAATTTGGTCGATGTTTTGGTAAGGATGATTAATGAGCCATTTTATACCTGTGAGATATTGGTGAAGTTTTGTTGCAAATTTGTTGCATAATATGTTTATAAACATTTCAACTCTCTTACCCTGGGTAAATTTTCCTTTTCCATGACGTTTGCATAAAACTCTAACTCTTAATCCATAGAGAGATTATCTCGAGTTATCCTAATCTACTTGATTATCCGGCTATTTCTTTATAATGAGTTTGAACAGTTTTCAATTAGTTCTACCTGCCACCCACTTTAATGAAAATGGGCAGCTATTTATACTTGTAAGCTAATGTGTCTCATTTTCCTTACTTTCAGTTTATACGACGTCGAAGAAGATGTAATTTGAACATCGTTTTCAGCAATCCAAAGCTGTGAGGAATATTATTTCTGGAATTGGCTTAATTTTGGACAAAAACCTCTTTTCAACAAAAAATGTCTTGGTTCAAGTTTTGGAGCCGCTCAAAATCGAAATCTAAGGACATTAAGGATGAATATCAAAAAGAGCTGAAGAGATCTGAGTCTCTAAGAGAAGACTCAAACCTAACGGAAGCGGAACGTGAAAAACAAAAACTGAAACACACCCTGTCAATATCCCGGTCAGGAAGATTCAAGCACAAGAAACGAGAGCGTGGAGGGATTCTTGACAAACCGGAGATGTTTGATAAGACATTAGAAAACGGCAATGGGGGGAGACCGACGGTGAAACCCCCTAACCCCCCTTCCTCTGGACACTCACGATCTCCCAATAACACGTGTCGAGATGTGCGCGATGTTTTTCAATCCAACTACCCATCTCATGTTGCAGCGGTTTGAAATCGTTCATACGCAGAACTAAAGAAGACATGTGATTATATGCAATCATAATGACCTTAAGTGCATGCAATAACTTTAATTTGCATTTTATTGAATTCCGTTTCCATTAAGATTGAAAAATATCATCCATCCCAGATTCATATTTTATTGCGGGATTTAGACTTAGTGGAGATATAATCAAAGGTTTTCAATGATTGTACATAGTGCTAATTATGAAAAGGTTAATTTTTCTGTCTCAGTTTTTCAGCGTTTGTCAACAGCTTTGATTCTAGTTTGATTCATGCAGACTATCTTTCATAACGATGATATTCATGACCAATTACGTTGATAGAAGACATAATGTCTCAAAACGACATAATGTCTCAAAACGTCGAAATGATAGAAAGAATTGTAGATATATAATGTGTAAGAAATTATTTTGATTTGTTTACTGTTAATCACAAATCAATAGTCATGTTCATGAAAATGATTAATTGCATCGTAGCCCCCTAGTTCATTCCATATTTTGTGTTTGTTGTTTGTTAATATATATATGAGGTTTATGATTTTTTAAAACTATATTTTATATTTAAATCCTGCTTGTTCTCAACTTGATTTTAAATGGCATATCTCGGCCGCTTTTTTCATAAATCAAGACCCAATGCAAGTTAAAATATGGCTGTAATATTAAGCTCATTATAACAGAGCTTTGTGTTGAGCTGCAAATCGTTGCCAATAAGTTTGTAAAACTGATTTCTACAATGATACTTCATAATAAAGAGCAGTACTTTTTTTTGTTAAAAAGCATTTAAATTCTTGTGTAACGGCGAGCCTTTGTTCCAACACATAAACAAAACCCAATTTTACAATCATTTGCCAATTGTGTCGACTAGATGAAATCTTGATTGTTAACCAAGCAAATCAACACCCATTAATATTGCATTGCGTTTTGGCAAATATTTTGTTTCTTATTTTGTATTTTGAGAAAGCTGGATGTCCGTGGCCATTTCAAGACTGTATTGGCCTCCTTTAACAGAAGAGCTTTTTATGAAGATACAGAAAAATATTCAAATTTTAAAGCTAAAATATATGGATTTTTTTTTTACTTAATTAAAGTTAAGCTCAACAAATCCTATTAAAAAATCTATAGGTAGATCGGAGGTAATTTGTTGACCCACCCAGCCCCCTTAAAAGAGAAAAAAATATAGTACAGTACCGTTCTCCTGACGCATTCATGTTCATCCATTATTTGATAGTTCATGCAAGCATAGGGATTTTTCGAGATTCATCTCTTTACTCTTTTTTAAAATTGTCATGCTTATGTTTGATTAAGGTGAATTGTCAAGGTAAATCCAATGGAATGTTCTGTGATTATGTGTGTTAATAATACATACATTTTGTTTAATAAAATTGAATATGATCAAATAAACAATCACGTGGTCGTAATTTACGAGGTGTAAAAAATTAGTTATATATTGTCTTAAGAGGACTGGAGGTCATGGCCATTTTTTAACTATATTAATCTCCTAACAAGGGCACCGTAAAGCGGAGCATCCCCTCGCGAATTGAAAATATTGTGCGGGGAAATGCATTATTCAGAAATAAACATGTAATTGAAGAGACCAATATTTAACTTGTTAGACCATATGAATTAAAATATTTCGTTTATTCCTATCCGCATGCACGCTCTGTGTGTATCCATGGGGGAAGGTTACATTTACTAGTACGTGGTTGTACAATATTGCTCCCATTACTAGGGAAAACACGCCACAAACTGTTAAACTTTAGTAATACAGTTTTATAAATTCTCTTTATCCAGTGACATACATTACGCATGTAGACAATTAATGTTGGCAAATTTAAGTTACATATTGAAAAGGAAACGTAGCTACGATCTGGCGATTTAAAGTCTGCTCTGTGAGAAAATTCGAGTTAACTTCTGATTTTAACCCCAATATCTAAAAAAGAGTAACATATCTTCAGCAATTAACATAAAATGAATTCCCAGTTACATGTAATCATGTTGACGATATTTATCAAAGTCTCTCCTGAAATATGAACCTGTTCTTCTCTAAGTAATTCGTTAAATATAGTCCGAAATTCGGCTCAGACGACTGCTTGTTTCGATTAAATTAGGGTGAACTTAATCTCCTGCTTGCTTCAGTTTTTCACTTTTGACATCCTTTCAACTCCCCATTTCTAAAAAATGTTTGCTTCTTACCTTTACAGGGCTTACATCCAACAAAATATCAAGTTATTGATTTGAAATGTTTACTTTCACGAAGTCGTATATAAAATTTCCTAGTGTTGTTATATTAACGATTTCTTAAAAAAAATATAACGAAATTCCTTGAAAATAAATAGGTTTTGTCCTTTAAACATGCTTATACAATGTAAAGTGTACGAAGTTTGATACACATGCATGCGAGGGTTTTCTTTAAATTTTGCTAAAAAGGCTGAAATGGACACACACACATACATACATAGATAAACACAAACACACGCACAGCAGCCATGCTATATCCCCCTCACAACAAGTTGCACGAGGGGATAAAAAGAAGAGCTTTGTATACAGCTAAAGCAAAAAAATCAATCTTTTTTTATTCAATTATCTTCAATCAAAAATAATTTAGGATTAAAAAGGGTGATTTTCACGATATCATTCGACGTTTTATTATCAGCATTATTGGTATGACTTACCTTAATTAAACAATTATTATGTACGAATTGTCTTAAGTAGTCGAATGAAATTATGTACGAGTTACTTTATAATCGACTGCTATTATGTACGAATTATCTAAAGAAGTCGAATATAATGATGTACAGTTTATCTAAAAGGTTTAATTTTTTTAAGATAACTCGTACAAGATATGATTCGACCTTTTTAAGTAGGACATAGATACAATTGTAAAAAATTTTGGTAATTTGTACATAATCTCATTCGACTTTATAGTATAAGTATAATTTTTTCAACTTACCTTGATTAAATATTATATTATGTATGAATTGTCTAAAGGAGTCGAATGAAATAATGTACGAGTTACCTTATTAATCGTCTGGTATTATGTACAAATTATCTAAGAAGTCGAATATCATAATGTACGGTTTATCTTAAATGTTAAAGGTATTTCGATAACCCGTACAAGATATGGTTCGACTCTTTTTAAGATAGGTCACACATAGAATGCGATTAAATTGGGTAATTTGCACATGATCTCATTCGACTTTATAGTATAGGTATAATATGTACGACTTACCTTAATTAAACAATATATAAGTACGAATTGGCTGGAGTCGAAGGAAATAAAGTATAAGTTACCTTATTTTTCGTCTGCTATTATGTACGAAGTATCTTAAGAAGTCGAATATAATAATGAACAGTTTATCTTAAATGTTCATTTTTTAGATAACTCGTACAAGATATGGTTCGACTTTTTTTTTGATAGGTCACACATAGAATGCAATTAAAATGGGTAATTTGCACATGATCTCATTCGACTTTATAGTATAGGAATAATATGTACGACTTACCTTAATTAAACAAAATATAGGAGTCGAATGAAATAAAGTATGTTACCTAATTTTTCGTCTGCCATTATGTACGAATTATCTAAGAAGTCGAATATAATTATGAACGGTTTATTTAAAATGTTCATTTTTTAGATAACTCGTACAAGATATGATTCGACCTTTTAGGAAGGTCATACATACAATTGTTAATAATTTTGGTAATTTGTACATGATCTCATTCGACTTTATAGTCTAGGTATTATTTGTTCGACTTACCTTAAATAAACATTATATTATGTATGAATTGTCTAAAGGTGTCGAATGAAATAATATACGAGTTACCTTATTAATCGTCTGGTATTATGTACAAATTATCTAAGAAGTCGAATATCATAATGTACGGTTTATCTTAAATGTTAAAGGTATTTCGATAACCCGTACAAGGAATGGTTCGACTCTTTTTTAGATAGGTCACAGATAGAATGCGATTAAATTGGGTAATTTGTACATGATCTCATTCGACTTTATAATATAGGTATAATATGTACGACTTACCTTAATTAAACAACAATTTGTATGAATTGTCTAAAGGAGTCGAATGAAATAATGTACGAGTTACCTAAATAATCGTCTGGTATTATGTACAAATTATCTAAGAAGTCGAATATCATAATGTACGGTTTATCTTAAATGTTAAAGGTATTTCGATAACCCGTACAAGATATGGTTCGACTTTTTTTTAGATAGGCCACACATAGAATGCGATTAAATTGGGTAATTTGCACATGATCTCATTCGACTTTATAGTATAGGTATTATTTGTTCGACTTACCTTAATTAAACAATATATTATGTATGAATTGTCTTTAGGAGTCGAATGAAATAATGTACGAGTTACCTTATTAATCGTTTAGTATTATGTACAAATTATCTAAGAAGTCGAATATCATAATGTACGGTTTATCTTAAATGTTAAAGGTATTTCGATAACCCGTACAAGATATGGTTCGATTTTGTTTGGTAAGTCACACATAAAATGCGATTCAATTGGGTCATTTGTACATGATCTCATTCGACTTTATAATATAGGTATTATTTGTACGACTTACCTTAATTAAACAACTATTATGTATGAATTGTCTGAAGGAGTCGAATGAAATAATGTACTAGTTATCAAATTATCGTCTGGTATTATGTACAAATAATCTAAAAAGTCAAATATCATAATGTACGGTTTATTTCGATAACCCGTACAAGATATGGTTCGACTTTTTTTAGATAGGTCACACATAGAATGCGATTAAATTGGGTAATTTGCACATGATCTCATTCGACTTTATAGTATAGGTATAATATGTACGACTTACCTTAATTAAACAATATATAAGTACAAATTGGCTGGAGTCGAAGGAAATAAAGTATAAGTTACCTAATTTTTCGTCTGCTATTATGTACGAATTATCTAAAGAAGTCGAAAATAATAATGAACAGTTTATCTAAAATGTTCATTTTTTAGATAACTCGTACAAGATATGATTCGACCTTTTAGGAATGTCATACATTCAATTGTTAATAATTTTGGTTATTTGTACATGATCTCATTCGACTTTATAGTCTAGGTATTATTTGTCGACTTACTTTAAATAAACATTATATTATGTATGAATTGTCTAAAGGAGTCGAATGAAATAATGTACGAGTTACCTTATTAATCGTCTGGTATTATGTACAAATTATCTAAGAAGTCGAATATCATAATGTACGGTTTATCTTAAATGTTAAAGGTATTTCGATAACCCGTACAAGATATGGTTCGACTTTTTTTTAGATAGGCCACACATAGAATGCGATTAAATTGGGTAATTTGCACATGATCTCATTCGACTTTATAGTATAGGTATTATTTGTTCGACTTACCTTAATTAAACAATATATTATGTATGAATTGTCTTTAGGAGTCGAATGAAATAATGTACGAGTTACCTTATTAATCGTTAAGTATTATGTACAAATTATCTAAGAAGTCGAATATCATAATGTACGGTTTATCTTAAATGTTAAAGGTATTTCGATAACCCGTACAAGATATGGTTCGATTTTGTTTGGTAAGTCACACATAAAATGCGATTCAATTGGGTCATTTGTACATGATCTCATTCGACTTTATAGTATAGGCATTATTTGTTCGACTTACCTTAATTAAACAATATATTATGTATGAATTGTCTAAAGGAGTCGAATGAAATAATGTACGAGTTACCTTATTAATCGTTTGGTATAATGTACAAATTATCTAAGAAGTCGAATATCATAATGTACGGTCTATCTTAAATGTAAAAGGTATTTCGATAAACCGTACAAGATATGGTTCGACTTTTTTTTAGATAGGTCACAGATAGAATGCGAATAAATTGGGTAATTTGCACATGATCTCATTCGACTTTAAAGTATAGGTATTATTTGTACGACTTACCTTTATTAAACAACTATTATGTATGAATTGTCTAAAGGAGTCGAATGAAATAATGTACGAGTTACCTAAAAAATCGTCTGGTATTATGTACAAATTAACTAAGAAGTCGAATATCATAATGTACGGTTTATCTTAAATGTTAAAGGTATTTCGATAACCCGTACAAGATATGGTTCGACTTTTTTTAGATAGGTCACACAAAGAATGCGATTAAATTGGGTAATTTGCACATGATCTCATTCGACTTTAAAGTATAGGTATTATTTGTACGACTTACCTTTATTAAACAATATATAAGTACGAATTGGCTGGAGTCGAAGGAAATCAGTTACAAGTTACCTAATTTTTCGTCTGCTATTATGTACAAATTATCTAAAGAAGTCGAATATAATAATGAACGGTTTATTTAAAATGTTCATTTTTTAGATAACTCGTACAAGATATGATTCGACCTTTAAGACAATTCATACATACAATTGTAAATAAATTTGGTAATTTGTACATGATCTCATGCGACTTTATAGTGTAGGTATTATTTGTTCGACTTACCTTAATTAAACAATATATTTTGTATGAATTGTCTAAAGGAGTCGAATGAAATAATGTACGAGTTACCTTATTAATCGTCTGGTATTATGTACAAATTATCTAAGAAGTCGAATATCATAATGTACGGTTTATCCTAAATGTTAAAGGTTTTTCGATAACCCGTACAAGATATGGTTCGATTTTGTTTGGTAGGTCACACAAAAAATGCGATTCAATTTGGTTATTTGTACATGATCTCATTCGACTTTATAATATAGGTATTATTTGTACGTCTTACATTAATTAAACAACTCTTATGTATGAATTGTCTAAAGGAGTCGAATGAAATAATGTACGGTTTATCTAATTAATCGTCTGGTATTATGTACAAATTATCTAAGAAGTCGAATATCATAATGTACGGTTTATCTTAAATGTTAAAGGTATTTCGATAACCCGTACAAGATATGGTTCGACTTTTTTTAGATAGGTCACACAAAGAATGCGATTCAATTGGGTCATTTGCACATGATCTCATTCGACTTTATAGTAAAGGTATAATATGTACGACTTACCATAATTAAACAATATATAAGTACGAATTGGCTGGAGTCGAAGGAAATAAAGTACAAGTTACCTAATTTTTCGTCTGCCATTATGTACGAATTATCTAAAGAAGTCGAATATAATAATGAACGGTTTATCTAAAATGTTCATTTTTTAGATAACTCGTACAAGATATGATTCGACCTATACGGTAGGTCATACATACAATTGTTAATAATTTTGGTAATTTGTACATGATCTCATTCGACTTTATAGTGTAGGTATTATTTGTTCGACTTACCTTAATTAAACAACGTATGTATGAATTGTCTAATGGAGACGAATGAAATAATGTACGAGTTACCATATTAATCGTCTGGTATTATGTACAAATTATCTAAGAAGTTGAATATCATAATGTACGGTTAATCTTAAATGTTAAAGGTGTTTCTATAACCCGTACAAGATATGGTTCGATTTTGTTTGGTAGGTCACACATACAATGCGATTCAATTGGGTCATTTGTACATGATCTCATTCGACTTTATAATATAGGTATAGTATGTACGACTTACCTCAATTAAACAACTATTATGTATGAATTGTCTAAAGGATTCGAATGAAATAATGTACGAGTTACCTAAATTATCGTCTGGTATTATGTACAAATTATCTAAGAAGTCGAATATCATAATGTACGGTTTATCTTAAATGTAAAAGGTATTTCGATAACCCGTACAAGATATGGTTCGACTTTTTTTTTAGATAGGTCACACATAGAATGCGATTCAATTGGGTCATTTGCACAAGATTTCATTTGACTTTATAGTATAAGTATAATATGTACGACTTACCTTAATTAAACAATTTATAAGTACGAATTGGCTGGAGTCGAATGAAATAAAGTACAAGTTACCTAATTTTTCGTCTACTATTATGTACGAATTATCTAAAGAAGTCGAATATAATTATGAACGGTTTATCTAAAATTTTCATTTTTTAGATATTTCGTTCAACATAGACAGTTAGGTAGATCATACATAAAATTGTATATAATTTAGGTGATTTATACATGATCTCATTCGACTTTATAGTAAAGGTATTATTTGTTCGACTTACCTTAATTAAACAACTATTATTATGTATGAATTGTCTTAAGGAGTCGAATGAAATTATGTACGAGTTACCTAATTAATCGACTGTTATGTACAAATGATCGAAGAAGGTAGAATGAAATTATGTACGAGTTTTCTAATAAATTGATTATTGTTATATACGACTTAACAAAACAAAATTGATTTATATCTTACACGAGTTACTTAAAAATGTTATTTACATATCACGACCGACATTGCAAAAAAATTGATTTTATGTACCGATTAGCAAAATAATCATTTCACACTCGAAGCGAATTAAGTCATGTTCCGTAACCCAATGTGTTCATTAATTTAAAGAAAAAACGCCCCCCCCCCCCAAAGTTTCCATTTTTAATATTCACTGTTTTGCATGCAGCAATGGTATAGCCAAAAACATGTCATTTATACTTTATAGTATGTTACTGAATAATTTAAAGTATTTTTTCATTAATTTTAAAAAGAAGACATAAATAATTCGCGCATGCAACTCTGGCCCTCGAAGGATCCTTGCGGACTGTACTGATGTATATGTCTTTGTATCATCCTGAAAAGACAAAGTTAAATTTTGGCAACTTTAAGTTATCGTTAGGTGAAGATCGAATAATAAAGACCATGGGCCATATCGATCATCTCGACAATAATGTCTTTTTAGCCATGCATTTTTTATCTAGTTTTAGTAATTAAAAAATAATATTAATTAAACATTTCTTTAATTTTTTATGCTTCTTGATTTATCCACATGTAGCTTCTTTTCTCTCCAATCGTTACTGCAAGAAAAGGGCTAAGCCATATTTTTTTTACATCTTGGAATATAATCTTATTGAAAATACACTTGAACTGCTAACATTAATTTTTTGGCATACTGGTGTATATAATAATATCATAAAATAATAACTTTTTGGTATATAATCAGGCCGTTGAAATTGTGAAAAATAATTTTTCATTAGATATTCGAGGAACGTGTCGTGTGACCTTAATTCATATACAAATAGAATTATTTATTATCAATTAAGAGTGTAGGATGGTGAAATTCCACGAAGGTGACAACATTCACAGTCTAGGACGTAGCTCTGCCGAGTCCTAGACCGTTGTCCTTTACAAAAATTTAGATTATTAAGAATCAAAATTTGTACATGACAACTTTTGATTCTCAAAAATCTAAATTTTTGTAAAGGACACCGTGAATTTCACAATCCCACATGAGTATATCATAAATGATAATTTTTTTTGCATTGTTCCACATTAAAACTGACAAGTTTCTGTTATGACTTACAAAACTTTACTTTCGGTTTATCCATCCGTGTGCTATAATAGTGCAAGTAAAAAAAAGAGCGACAATTTTTTCAATGAAAATATGATATATTGTAATCAATTAAGCAAAACAATTTATTGATGGATTACCTTATTCAATCATGATATATCTATTTTTTACAGATGATGATGTTTGTTAACGTTTAACAGCGGCAGAGTGGCACACATGAAGTGTAAGACAGAAAAATCTCGCACTGCTGTCTCACATTGGACAACCCAATCTCACACTGGTAATAATGCAAGAAAAATAATATTGTATCATGTTATATCACTTCACTCAATATATATAATAATGTAAAAATTCGCCCTGGACCTGAAGCTTAGAATCGTAGGACTGAGTACGATAACTGTTACAAACACTACTGTGTAGACTTACTTACCTTTGATGAAACGAGCCACGACTACTGCTGTTGGTGCCACCATCAGCTGCTACGAAGGACTCAAAATCATTCCTTTCCCTGTCGCAGACTGAAAAGCAACATGTGGAACTCTTCAGTGTTGCCTAAGTGACTTTGAATTAAGCATGGCAGAAACAGACAGCTGGTGCATGTTGAAAGATTGTATAGATTTGACTTTGGGACCTAATAATCTTGATAAATATCATACTTAAATACAAAAATCTGAATCTGTGAATATGGCATATTTAAAATCAAATCAAAAATGTACAAGTAGTAGAAATTTCAAAAGTAGAATACATTGGAACTTTGTGAATCTGTAGGGACACCTGTTGTAAAAGGAAGTAGAGTGGTCCATTATCAACACTGTGCCGGATAATTATGCCAGTGCCAAGGTGGCATTTTTGGAAAAATTCATACATACAATATGATAGACAATTGTCTAGAAAGTATATATCCACTTTTGTTTTTAGTGTGTTTCACCTGACAGGTGAGATATTTACCTTAAATTAATAGCTAATAGGAAAATTATAATTCCCATAGGAGAAAAGATTCTCCTACAGGAAATATTGACAATCTTATAGAATTTTCTAAAAATCCTAGAGGAATTATACACCCTGTAGGAGAATGGTATTTCCTGTGGGAATTTTATTCAAACAAGCGGTTTTCCTATAGGAAACTAATATCTCCTATTGGATTTTATCAAATCCTGTCGGAATTGATATTCCTGTAGGAAATTCTTGTATTCCGATAGGAAATTTCAAATTACCTATAGGAATATTGATTTCCTATGGGGAAAATTATTTACCTGTAGGAAGTTATTTTTGAAAGGTAAATATCTCACCTGACAGGTAACAAAGGTGGTTGTAAACTCTTTAATCAATGATCTATCATGTGGCATATTTGACTTTTTCGATATATGCAGCTTAGACGGGTGCAAATATGCCACCTTGGCACTGGCATAATTATCCGGCAAAGTGTTCATCTAAATAGGCAAAATACTTTAAAATGAAACAAAAACTGATATCAGCTTTATTCATACCAAAAACTTACAACATAGCACAGTAAATGGTCAAGATTTCAGCATAAATCGTGTGGTCTAATTTCGAAACCTATATCTCTTGCGTTTACAGAATAAAAGCACGTTATTGAAATGCATCGTTAGATTTATAATATAAATAATGTATACAGCCAAAAATTAAAATCTCAGCAACATTTAATCAAGATGATTCTTTTTTTTTTTTGCTCCAAGATTGGGGGGGAGGGGTATATTTCGCCTTGAGTTGTACGCCCCTGTCCTTAGCCCTGGACCTGAAGCTTATATGCGCAAGACCGAGTACAAAAACTATTACAAACACTACTCCGTAGACTTACCTTTGATGATACGCGCCGCTACCTAGGACAGTGCGTAAAGTCCTGTCAAATTCATTCATTTTCCTGTCGCGGACTGAAAAGCAACAAGTGGAACTCTTCAGTGTTGCTTAGTGACTTTGAATTAAGCATGACAAAAGAAAACAGATGCTTGTTAAAAGACTGGATAGATTTGACTTTGGGGCCTAATAATCTTGATAAAATCATACTTGTACACAAGAATCTGTGAATGGGGCATATTTAAATAAAATCAAAAATATACTACAAGTAGTAGAAATTTCAAAAGAGTAGAATACATTAAGTTGTGTACTCACTCAATCGGGGTCATGGAAATTCAACATTGGAACTTAATGAATCTGTAGCGGCACCTGTTGTAAAAGGAAGTGGAGTGGTTCATCATCTAAAACAACAGCAAAATATTCCAAATACTTTGAAATTTATAGAATTTTTTTATTTTATTTTAAAGTATTTTGACGATTTTACTGCTAGATCTAAAAGATATCAGCTCTTAAGCTCTAAAAGGCCAATGGGCCACATTGCTCACCTGAGCAACAAAAGCCATAACTCTGATCAAATTAGCATTACAGTATCAAATTCAAAATACCTTGAAAATAAGTACAGTACATCTTGCACAAAAGTTTAAAAATCTGCCAATTCTTATCCACATATTTTTATGGTAATTACCAAGCCTCTTTTGTTGTTTTGGTATTTGTTAGAAGATTCTTTTCTATTCTTATTTAAGGTGTAAGGCTTCATCGTCACAATATGTCTGACATCCGTTTGAAACGCCATTTTGTTCCGGATTGATAGCATTATGTCGTGGTACAAAATAGCTATACACCATTCAATTGAACTCTTCTAACAAGGGAAATGAGATAAGAATGAAATCACCAAAACGCTAAGAAAATATGTCAATTCCCTTCGTGATTAAAGCTTTCAACTAACATTGATTGACAGCTGTTCTGTACAGAAAACGTGAAATCGAAATAATAGAACCATTTTAACAAAGCCTTGGACTTTCAGTGGGAAGTTATCATCTATTTCTTGCGTCAAAGCAAGTTAAAAATGACGCTTGTTTCGGGTGAAATATACACCGATTGCATAGTCTTAGCTCAAAAGCCAGAAAAATCTTGTTGATTTCAAGAAGCAATGGCTGAGTGGCCAACAATGAAATGGACAGTCCTACGTCACATTGCTGTTTGACACCAACTATACAAAGTCCAAGCTCTTGTTAAAATGGTTCTATACTGTTTCCCTGCTATTGGCAATACATATTGGTCATGTCATCTGCAACAGACGATCATAAATATGTGACGGATTATCGATAAAGGTGAGCAGATATATTATTTTTACTTGAACCATATATGCATGATTAATATAAAACTAAAGTTCCGTAGTACCATCTCTTGTAGAAATAGCATGTTTTTAAATACCATACGTACATGTGTATCACTGTGGACATCTAATGTATGTATAAATATACATATGGTTGTTTATAATTTGTATTGTATATAAAAAAAAAAGTAAAAGGCAAAGTAACTACAAACATTTTGTTTTAAAGAGTTAAATATAAATATAATGCATTCATCAAAAAAAATAATTTTTCAGATTCAAACATTATCATAAGCACTACTAAACTTATTCCTACATTTTAGCATATACTTGTACCTTTTTGAAATTTTTCTTTGTGATTTTTTTGGATTAGAAAATAGGTTCCAAGATATTTCAGACCAAGTAAAATCAAGAAAGACAACTCTTAAACAGGATCTTTTGCAATAATTCGGTATTTCTTTTAATTTTTCAAATTCATTCAATTTCTTTTTTTCATCTCATTAACCAACGAATATTGTTTCTATTTTCAGATTTTTGTGGGATTTCATTTAGCACTTTGCCTTAAAAGAATTTTTAATATTTTAGTTTCATATTTATGTGGATTCCAATAAAAATTATACAAACTTCATTCATGATTATTTTGTTTTTCAATTTCAAACTTTATAACATTTTATTTTCATAAGAGTTTTAAAAGAAATGTTTAAAAATTTGACATATAAGGGGTTATCTGGAAGCAGACTGATATTTTAGAAATTCTCTAAAAAATAGAGTATATTGTACTTTGAGGTCTACAGCAAAGTACATTGAGGCATTTAATAGGCATTTACTCCAGAAAAGTTGTTATTACGTTATGTTTTGACTGACCGTTGTCCAATCAGATCGTAGAATCGTAGAAGGCGGGGTTGAGACATTACCGCTCATGACTTAATTTGAGAGAGAGAGAGAGAGAGAGAGAGAGTTAACTGGTTAATGGAGTAAATTATAGATGTCGCAGATGAGCGAACTATCTATCAACAATCGTTATCCTAAAAAGTGACAAATCACGGTCTAATATATCTCATAAATTTATGAAACTTTGAAGTGTTTTGAAATTCTTTAACCAGGGAACAACGATGTCTATATATATAGATCAGTAATAGGACGAGGTAATGACAAACATCGAATATTTAAGAAACTGTTTTTATTTCAAGTGTTACCGTTAATATTCAAAACAAAGTTTTCCGAATATTCCTGGAATTAAACATAGGTTGTATATTTACTTTGTATAAAAACTTTCTTTATGGTTACTCAGTGTGAAACATTCTTTACCTTAGGACGAATTTGTCCGCCATTGTTTTACTATGTTGAGTATATACCAACATCAGAATAAGTGAAAATTTCAAAATCAGCAACTGTCAGTTACAATGCTTCTTTGCAATGAAATATTACACATACATTTTAACATATATTTCTGTTGTATACTAGTATACATTTGAATTTCAGGGTAAATATGACATGAATGTCGTTACGCGCTATGACCAGATTTTTTACCTTCCAAATCTGGTCATGACCAGACTTTCACATGTTGGAGGTTGGCAAGTATGCTTTGTGTATGTGCCACAAACTCACGACGTTCAACCGTATTCTGGCCTGGATAATTTCTTTTGAATTTAAATGAATATATGGTGTTTTCTGATCAGATACAATAGAAAGTCTAAAATTTATGGAACCAGAAGTGAAAGTCAATTTCTTAAAGTGAAACAGCCGTGTTTGGCCCATCTCAATACATGCGGAATTTAACAAGTCTTATACTTAACCTCACTATTTTCAACCATTCCCTGCGTTTCTGCCACTCTGGTGTAAATTTGCGAACAAAAGTTTATTAATACTTGTCTTTTTCTAAATCCTAGCATAGCTTTTCATTTAACACCATGTTTTGAGCCTGGTATAAAGTTAATTTGGCAACATGATGCTAGATCAGTGTAAGATAAACGCTTAGAAAAAAAACGTTAATTGAACGCTCCCTAAAAGCGTTTTTGAGGTTATGACTAAAAGACAAAAATGCTATGTATACATCAAATATTTCAAGATGGTGAACTAGATGGCAAAATATCTATTCTTATCGGACATTTCGAGTTTCTATCGGTTTCGTCGATGGGACTGATAGTTTTCGGAAACTCATTACCTAAGGATGCTTCCACACAAATTTAAATCTTTCTCGCCAAATGGTTTTGAGAAGAAGATTTCTCAATATTTGGTATGGTCGAATATATATCTGCCCCCAATTTTAACCATTTTTAAATAGTATCGTTTAAAAATCAAATTTTCAGAAATCATTATACAGAGAATGCCTATCACTTAAGTCATCATCATTATTCATCAGCTGTTCGTTTATGATATCACCTAAATGAGCTACATGTAATTCCCGCAATTTTGCAAACAACCGAAAAAGTTGTCATTTTTTTATACATACAGTTTGCATTTGGAAGTAATGAGCGCAGGTCTGCTCAAGTACAATTTCTCTACATAAGTTTTTGTTTATATATTTAAACACATTATACTAAAATGTAGTACTTGAGCAAGCCTGCACTCTATGTTACCCAATCGAAAAACCGATCTGCAAACACCCATATTTTGCCATAAAACATCAATTTATCAAAATAAGACAATTTTTATGACGTGAAAAACATGAGTCCCCTTTACCCAATGATGCTTTGTGTCAAGTTTGGTTGAAATCGACCCAGTGGTTCTGGAGAAGAAGATGAAAATGTGAAAAGTTTATGACGACAATGGACAAATCTTACTTGACCCTTCGGCTCAGGTGAGCTAAAAAGTCTAAAGACACTTATAGTAAATCACTTTTAATAACAGATCCAAATTTGAACAGGAAAGAAAGTAAATGTGAAAAGGAGGGGGAGGGGTGTGTCAGCATGGGTGGGTAGCTTAAATATTAGAGGGTAGTGTATGTACATGTACATGTAGTTAATGTTTATATCATACAGTAAAACTTGTTGAATCCGGATGTTGTGCATTCCGGCATGATGTTCAATCTGAAGATATTATTCAGTTCCTTGACATTTTCCTATCATTTTATGTTTAAAAAAAGTTGTGCAATCCGGATCTTGTCTTGTCTGCAATCTGGCCGCGATAAAAAGAACCGACTGCTAATAATTAGTGAGAGTTATCTCCCGTAATCCGGCCACTTGTCGATCGGCCTTAGGTGGGTAATTATTGCTCAATTGACAATTATCGATCAATTTTCCCATTGTTGCTATTAATTTAAACAATTGTGAGTATAATTCAAACTAGTAACTCATTTTGGTGTATACTGTTAAGTCTTGATATAAAATAAATACGGATTTTTTAAAGCCAAAATTAATTCAACCCAATTTTTTTTCAGGTTGAGATTCCGGCTACCGCGGGAATAAGACTGCCGATTTTGTTCGTAATGCCCGTTGTACCTATAGAGTTATATTTTATTCTGTCAAAATGCTCCACTCTTTATTAAATTCTCCTTTAAAGGCATTTATAGTCTGTCCCAAGATATTTATGCAGCACATTTGGACGATTTTTAATAAAAATACACATACCTGTGAAAGAAGTGCAATTGAAATAGTTGAAAGGGATATTTTCCAAGATAATTTCATTGACACATTATCATCTTTCACTCGGAAAAATTCACAGGAACGAAAACAGATTCCTTACGGAGATTTATAATGGGGAATGTTTACATCTTTTCTCCATTCGGAATACACTCGGAGTGCATCGCGCAATTTTTCAACGTTATCATCCGGGCTTGCTGCAATACAAAGTCTCCGTAGACATCACATTTTTTATCATTGTATTGAAACCTGATAAGCTAACAGGAGCGTTTTGACTAAGAAATCTTGGAAATTTTTCATACTTTTGAATGAACATCGTTTGAACCCTGAGGTATTTATAAAAATCAAGCAATTAAGCCAAATGTAAATCCAAAATATCTTGGGACAGAGTATAGCAGCAGTTTTGTAGAAGTTTTGAAAAAAAATATTTCGTGGTTTGTCTTATACACAGTACTGTATATTGGATTTGTTGTGTTTTACCCTTTGTTGAATTCATTGGAACATGAGTAAAAGTTTATTTTTGTGCCTTATATTTAAATATTTATATTCTTATTGATTATTTGGAAAATAAACACATTCGTTTAGGAAAAAGGTACCTCTTGGATTTGGATAGGTTTCTTCAATGGAGATGCCGTATTATACTATTGTGCATAACGTTGAACACAACTCATTCAAATTAATGATTTTCATTGCAAAATTTCAAAACTAAATTACCGTAAATCTTGTGATATTGCTTATGCTCTGCAATAATATAGCTCTAAAAATAAGGAAAGAGTTGCATTATTGTAGCTAGCTGCAGACTTACCTTTAGACAAGCAGGTCTGTCCATGGAGGGAAGAAGTTTATCACTCGGCACATCTCCGAAATCGGGCGAGGAATGCCGAGTGCAAAACTCACGGACCGTGTCCGATGTTGCTAAAACGAGAAGCGTTCAGCAAATAATATCAGAAACAATTCAAGATCTATGAATTATATAAATAGGTAACGGAAATATGACTGTAGCCTCGGTAGTGTTTAGTACCTTTAGATTGTGAAAACTCCGAAATGAAAGCATAAAAAACTGTGTAAAAATCGACCCACATTAAGCTCACAAAATTGAGCTAAACATAGTTTCACATTTGATAAATTAGATTAATCGACTGTTAACTATAGTTTATAAACTATAATCAATGATTCGTTTACTTTAGTTTTAATCTTAAAAACAATATTTAATGGTTGTAAACTATAGTTTACCAATGATAATCTTCATAGGCGTCGGAACCTTGGGGGGGGGGGGGGGTAACCCCCCCCCCCACTTGTTTTGCAAGGTTAGACCTAACCATATGGCACATAGCAAATTTACATATATAAAAAATAGAAGTATCATATATTCCATTAGTCAAAAATGGACAAAACTCCGAGATTTGCTACTTTAATCCTTCATATTTCATAGAAAATGGTTGTTTAAAACATGTTTTTTCACTGTGTATTCCAAAAATTTAAAGCCCTGTACACCCTATGAAACAAAGACATTGTTATGAAGCTTAAGCATCTTATTCATTATAGAATTTATATCTTAAATTTTATAAACCTACCTGTAGGCACCTTTCATTTACTAGATCTTGACCTTAAGAGGGATGTTGAAAATTGCAGTTATAGGTATATACAACACCCCCACCCCCCTCCACGGATTAGGAATCTTATGATTTTGGGTATTTTTTTTTGGGGGGGGGGGGGGGGGTACATGTAGGTAAGAATTTTCTTTGGAGTTATAGGAATACTACGCTACCCCCCCCCCCCCCCCCCCCGAATTAGGAATTTCATGATTTTGTATTTTGTTTTTTTGCTTGTTAAGCTTTAAAGCTTTCTGATGATTAGTCTAGCCCCCCCCCCCCCGCACTTTCAACTTGCTTACGATGCCACTGAACTTGGTAAGGTCTATCTGTCTACAATTTAGATAACGTTAACAATAGATTTTTTTATGAATATATATTCACATTTTATTCATGCATGTACACTATACAGCAAATTTAATTTTCCTTTTAGATAAAAATAGGGCGAGTTTTTAATCCTTAACAACTATGAGGCCAAAATAAAATTATTGCTTGTATGGAATTGCCCGCCGCCTCATTTGAATACTCCCCGCTGATAAAATTTTATCCGCAAAAAATACACAACTTTTTTTGCCTTTTTTCGTGATACAATGTTTACATGTTCGTTCGTTCGACAAAATATTTTTTGGATGAGGGGGTTGATCAATGAAAAAGAAATAGTTCGTAAACATTTCCTCTTTTTATTGAAATTGATTTGAAATAAAAAAAACTATATCCATCATTGGTCTGAATACCCAATGCGGTAATTCCAAAGAAACAATTTTTTAAGGATGGCCTGTCTGTGTTTTAATTTACACCATTTTAAGGTGGCTCTATACACCACTTTTTGATGACGCAGTACGCAAAAAAGAAAATCTGGAAACATGCATTTCCGGTACTGGCTGATTTAAACTGAGGTGAATTGTATGGGAACCGCTATTTTGAAAAATTTGTTAAATGGATAGATTTAATTTGATAATTGGAAAATTCATTACTTACAAGTAATGTGGTATGTGACACCTTCACGTTGTGTGGTATTATTTATCGAAATAAACAATAAAATCAAGTATAAATTTTTAAAGAGTTTCTTTAGCATCATCGATATGTTACACCGTAGCGCAGTGGGTTAGTGGGTTCACTACAAACCAGTAGGTCATGAGTTCGATTCCCGTTGAGAACATTAAATTTTTTAACTTTCCAAAAATTTCTAAAACGTATTTTTTGGTTGAATACCGTGAAAGAAAACAGGGGAAAATATTTCAATTATAATATACTTTAATGCACATTAATATTGACACCTAACGGGGATGAGAGGGTTGCTTTGAATTTCTCTCAGGTTGGGATACATAAATCCTATTAGCCTAGTCAATGTTCCCCTTTATTTATTTGACTTAGTTAGTTTTGCACTAAAGCGAATATATTCACTTATACAGGGCAAAGTTTATAATGAAATATGCATGTATTTATCATTCCAACATTATATTTAGGAAATTTTCTTCAACTCAGAAATGAAAAGTCCCCAAGGTGTTTGGGCCTTGGGACTTAGGAACGATAACCCTTACATGAGGAACTTTCATACCAAATAAAATTTAAAATATTTTTTGTGTTTATTTGCAATTGTTTTCATTCAATTTTTTATTTCACATTTATTAAAATACATTTTCTTATAACATCAAGCAACTTTTTCAGATGATTTGTCAACAGAGTAAGAAAATATGAAAAAATATGTTTTGGGGAAATACTAAAAAAAATTGCAATAATAACATTTTTGAATGTTAAGAAGTGTTATATATTTTTTTATGTGTCCGAAGGAAATATCCATCATATGACAAAATAATTTCTCTCAATTTGTTGATAGCTGTCTTTTAAAAAAATATTTTACAAAAACACGAAAAAACATTAAAAAATTCTTTAAAAATACCTATAGTATCCCTATCGTCATTTTAATATTTGATAAGTATATGTTTTGTGGTCTTCTATTGAAAATTGGAATAAACTGTGGGTGTATAGAGCCACCTTAACACCATTTTAACCACATGTAGCATATATTTATAATCAGGTTGCATGCAAATGCTGCTCGTTTGTGGGCTGCAGTATCTTTCCCAGGAGAAATCGGCGTCTCCACTTTCTTTATAAAGTTATGCAAGTATATACAAGCCATGATTCCACTCGGAATTTTCTGGTTATTGACTACAGTCTTCTGAATTTTCCTCTTAATTTTTTATATTGATTTGCAAGTATAATTATTAAACCTATCAACAATTTTCAATTTATGTATTTTCATACAGTTACACAAAATTGGAGGGGTCATTAGGTTTTTAGTTTTTAAAATGGGTTTATTAGATACGCAAATATGAACATTTGAGAGAAAAAAGATGACTCGCAAATAAGGGGTGGGGGCTTGGTTCACCGTATGTATCCGTATTTTTTAATGAGTTTGTATTTTAGTATATTTCTTTAAATTGCATGTAACATTAGATGAAATAAATTGAAAAAGTAACGATATCCCTGCACTTAAAAGGATGGTCATTTTTTTACCACTCCGGTTTTTCCAAAAATTATGCGAGAAGCCATACCGGTATATTCTAGACGGGAAATCAAATGATTCAAATCACGTTTATTCAGTTTAATTTTTAAAGTGATTTGATATTGGTGCTCCATTTTTTTTTATCGTTGGCGTGCCGCTTCTAAAGTACATAAAATTACGCGCCAAATTTACCCAATAGACGGTACGACGTAAAATCTTTATGACGTCATTTGGTAGACGTTTGTAAAAATGCAATGTGTGAATACGAAAAGATGAGTGGAGACTTTCGAGACTTTGAGGACATAAAGTGCCTCTTAGCAGACAAGCCTAACAAAATCACTCTACTCGACGAAGAGACAGGAGGTAAACATGGTACTGTTGACAGTGGTATAGGAGAACGGTTAACAACAAGGGGGAAGCTGCTGAAGGAGAGGAGGAAGATTGTGGATGTTCAGGTTTTCATGGCGTTGATAGGATTCGTAATTATGCTTGTAGAAAATGAATTATTCTATGCAGGATTCATAACAAAACTCTCAACAATGTCGATTGTTCTAAAATCTTTCGTGTCGTTATCTACCGTCATATTGCTTATTGCCGTTGTTTTGTACTACGTGACAGAAATCAAAATGCGCATGACCGACAATCAAATTGATGACTGGAGGTTACTTGTGGCATTCCCAAACACGAACTTAAAACTGTTTCTTGAAATGCTGATCTGCATTATCCACCCCCTACCGTTTAATGTGACCATTCCAATCAGCGGACCTGACGGGGATACAGTCTACGTTTCACTTGACCCAGTGCTGTCTATCCTTATGATATTTCGTGTCTACCTTCTTGGCCGGGTGGCTGTTGTACACAACAAGCTACTCTCAGGTACAGCCACCCGTAGTTTAAGTGCATTCAACAGAGTCGATATTGACGGCGTTTTCGTGTTCAAAGCATTGATGACGTCAAACCCAGGAAGTGTTTTGATCGCCATTATGGTCTTCATACTGCTGACCAACTCTTGGGCCATGAGGAACTGTGAAACTTTTTACCAGTTTGAGAGAGAGAATTCAAATTTCTGGAATTCAATGTGGATAATATCTATCACTTTTCTGACCGTCGGCTATGGGGACACGTACCCTGTCAGCGTCTGTGGACGTTGTGTATCCGTGACGACCGGCCTTATGGGAATAGGCACTACTGCACTGTTAATCACCGTCATACTACAAAAACTAGAACAGACGCGTGCAGAAAAGTACGTCTACAGCTTCGTCAAGAAAGCCCAGTTGGATAACGGAAGGAAAATGGCCGCCGCTGACGTCATCAAAAATTGGTTCCAACTTTGCAATCTGCGCAGACGATATAGCGTTATTACCCGCGATCAGATTCGTGTGCATAGAAAACTCCAGCATGCCATATATACCATGCGAGAAGCGAGGAACAGGAGAGATTCTATAGGGGAATCCACGATTGGACTGATCGAGATCAGCAAAGCTTTAAGTGACGTGGAACAAAGGACGGAATCGCTACAGACAGCTATCAAGGAAATTAAACCAGGACTTGTACATATGCAGAGGACAACCAGAGATCTGCAACTCATGATAAACGACATCTACAAAGTCCTGATTAAAAAGTGACGCAAAAAAGGACACGACATGTGATTCCAACAAAGTGGATAGAGCAGACTCTCTTAAACGCTCAATAGACTACAATATTTTTTATAATTCATTAAAATGATTTACAGATAAAACATTTTGTTTCAGTAATTCGGCTAAATATGCATAAAATTATTATACATGTAACTTTAAGTAAAATGCACAAAATGTCATAGATGTCCAGCGGAATTTTCGTTTTGTCTACAGTGATGAATTTAACATCGAATAACGAGCAGCTAAACTAGATCCTTTCATTTTCTCCTGAAACAGTAGGTTGAATTGTTTTTCTTGATCTGCAGAGAAGTGATTCTTCCAATCCCCAACATGGCCTGCAACCAAGCAAAATATTTCATGTACCAAACAACCCACCTGACAAGTGACTAAATATGACTTACATATAAAAAACCAGTATATTGCATGTATTGTCCTGAAAAATGATGAAGGTGGCGTTAACGCAATGCATGCTGATAAAGTTTTAGCATTACTTAACCATGTAATACACCTATCAGTTGCTAAAATATTTACCAATGTAGCTAATTAAACAAGAGGCCCATGGGCCACATCGCTCACCTGAGGAACAATAGGTATGATAAAATCAGCTCAATGGAGTCATAATACAAACTATCTGGACAATATACAATAATTCATGTAAATCCTGTATAAATAAAATCCATTTTCCCCTGGATATTCTTATGTTTATAATCATTAGTCCCTTTTCTAACAGGATGATTTTATAGTCATATCATGTGTTGAGTATTCCAGTTCTCAAAAAGATCCCTAACAATAGTTTATATATGGGATATTAACGTACAGTAAACTCTCAACCTTCTCGTGAGGCCAAAGAATTGTCCTGGGGCCAAAGTCTTAACAATTATAAAGAATCATCTGGCTGATTAGTTTCTGAGAAGATTTTTAAAGATTTACCCTATAAATTCCTTTGTTAAACTTTGACCCCCCCCCCCCATTGTGGCCCCATCCTACCCCTGGGGATCATTATTTTCACAAATTTGAATCTACACTACCTGAGGATGCTTTCAACAAGTTCCAGCTTTCCTGGCTGATTAGTTTCTGAGAAGAAGATTTTTAAAGATGACTCTGTTTATTCCTATGTAAAACATCGACCTCCCATTGTGGCCCAAACCTACCCCCAGGGGTCATGCTTTTTACAAATTTGAATCTTCACTACATAAGGATGCATCCACACAAGTGTCAGCTTTCCTGGCCAATTAGTTTCTGAGAAGAAGATTTTTAAAGATTTACTTTTTATATTCATATGTTAAACTTCGACCCTCCATTGTGGCCCCACCCTATCCCTAGGGGTCATGATTTTCACATCTTTGAATCTACACTACCTGAGGATGCTTCCACACAAGTTTCAGCTTTCCTGGCCGATTAGTTTCTGAGAAGAGGATTTCTAAAGATTTACTCTATATATTCATTTGTTAAACTTCGACCCCCCATTGTGGCCCCATTCTCAGGTGAGCTAAAAAGGTTAAGTTTACAATTCAATAAGTTGGTTTCTGGAAGAACAGATTTTGAAAATTTTCGTAATAAATATTGACAATTTTTTTACTTTTTAAAGCGCTAAGCAAAGCTCAGCCCTTTATTGTCGTTAGACTTCAACTTCCGGTGCATCGAATAACCGCCCCCATAAGCAAAAGTATACATCATTTAAACTGGTTAGGGAACCAGTTTCAGGGGTTTATGCACATAACTGCACGGGCTATTGTGAATCTAATTTACGGGTTATTGTGAAATTAATGTACGGGGCTTACATACATCATTGCAGGGACTGTCATGCAGTGATGAGGAAATATAGTGCGTATACAGAAGCTGAAATGCTATATACATATATCTGTTATATACATACAGAAGCTGGGTTAGCGCTTTTCAGTACTATCAGTACTTTGATTTAATCTTTAGCTTTTAAGATCTGTGTACAAACATAGAATTGTTAGCAAATCTCTGTATCTTGCTTATAATTCGAAGCAAACACTCAAAAATGGTTAGTAAATAGAAATTGTTAACAATTAAACACAAGAAACATGCACTACATGTATAACAAATAAAGAACACAATTTATTTTTTCGAAATGAATCATATATATACATGTATATACCTACATATTTCCGTAAGCGATATCAAACTCTATTTAAACTGAATAAACTAGAGAAAATGCCGAGCATCTCAACAAAAACCTATTGCATTAATCTACCATTACGCAAAAAATAATGCCGAATTACCGATAGAATGAATTGTATTTCAGTACTCCTACATTAGAATTTGCTTAATTTGCGCAGGTAAACAGTTAACGTAACTGTTTGATTTACCGAAGTCTCTGTTTGATTTGATACGTAAAAATCACGAAATACAGACGACAGTTTCCAGGTTACAAAGCATAAATAATGAAAACGAAACGAAAATCAGAACAAGCTAACATCAACGTCATGTGTGAAAACTGTCAACGCATTGAAATATTTAGCCTCAATTTACTTCACAAAATCGGCACCAATATATTTTTCATGTTTCAAAAATTTCCCTTCATACGCGAACTGTTGCACAACAAGCAAATTCATCATAGTCAGATCGACCCTTTTTCGTATAATGTCATGGCTGCTTTAAACAAAGAACCTCGTTTTAGAAGTATGGAATACGAGTCTTGGTAAAATGGGTAAGCAAAACCGGGCCGTGGCAAAATAAAAGCCGGGGCAGATCGGCGATCGTCAATTCCAAATACGCATTATTTTGCAGCAATATTTACAGCAAATACAAATATACTGGTCCATCAAATATCCTGAAATTTTAATGAGATTGGCAGATTAATAACTGCTTATCTTTTGTTTTGCCCAGGCCAAGTCTTGTCTACCCATTTTACCGGATGCCGAATCCGAGGCTATTAAACTGATTGAAACACGCCTTTCCTTTATTATTATTTTCGTAATAACTCAGATTTGAAACAGAATTAGACCTTAATTTTTGCAATTTATATTTTCCTTCCCATAAGGATAATTTATGCTAAACTACGTTGAATTGGAATCAGTAGTTCTTGAGAAGAAGATTTTTAAAAATGCACCCCCCTTTTTCTACAGTTTCAAGATTTTCTCCGCTTTGAATACAGATCGGACTTTTATTTCTGCAATTTATATTCGCCCTCCCATAAGGATGCTTTGTGCCAAATTTGGTTGAAATTGGATAAGCGGTTTTAGAGAAGAAGTTCAAAATGTAAAAAGTTTACAGACGGACAGACAGACGGACAGACGGACGGACGGACGGACGGACAGACGGACGACGGACAAAAAGTGATCAGAATAGCTCACTTGAGCTTTCAGCTCAGGTGAGCTAAAAAGTAACGGATTAAAAACTGAAATTCAACTTTTTCTTTTAAACCAGAAACGCAAAACGGGGCAAAATCTTAAACAATGATTTGCAAAAATTATCATCTATTAGGTTGAAGTACATTACATACATGTACAGTTATATCACTGGAAGACACGTTTTACCTGTGGAATACGTCTAAAATATATGCTGAAAACTAATTGACCAACAGTGTGCTTGGTTTTAGACTTCATCAAATTTTTATGTCGAATTCAAGCACAGTAAAAATATGAATTAAAATACCTTTTCTGAACATAAAAGACGTTTGGTGAGTTTTCATGCGTTCCTTGACATTTGATATACCACAGTCTCTAGCTATTCTAGCTGCATTTTCTTGGGTTAAGGGTAATTCTAAATAATCAGCTATTTTTCTAGTGGCCCTTTCTTCATCCTATAAGTATAAAAATCATCACACCATAAAAATGTTAACCATGCTCAAACAGAGGCTGGACATCTCTTACTAGCTATAACAAGGTAATAAAAAAGAAAGTATTGTTGAAATAACCAGTATAAAATATACATAATTAAAATTCTTGCCATTTAAGCTTACCGTTTTCATATCTTCGTAAAATAGCGTCATCACATTATTGGTTTTGGCAAACTGTTCATACTGTCGTTCATACTGAAACCAATCTCCGTAAATAAAATCTGCAGCAAGTAGATAAGATAAAAAAATATGTTCCAGTTTGATTTGTCGAAAAATTCTTCATTTCTATGCATACAAGGCTAATCCAATAAAACTTTATTTATTTAAATTGAAACAAGTAAGAATACACACGCAGCATGTCCTCCATATAGTCTTTCATACGCAAATATGAATCTTCAGTGCGTAAGTTTACGAGGGTTATATTTATCAAATGGAGAATAGGTTACAATTTATAATGATAAGCACTTGTATTATGGGTATATCGGTATATGCCCATATGCTAGTTATAAACTTTATTTTGACGGTTCTTTTTTTATATATAGATGAATACATCGATGATATATCAGATGAATTTAATGATTTAAAAATAGATACTGTGGAATCATTTAAATTCGTGGGGACCAATTTTCGTAGACTGTTGGTTTTTTGCTTATTCGTGGGGATGTAATTTCGTGGATGTGTTGGTTTTCAGTTTTAGTAAGAAAACTAACAGTAAGCGAAATCACAAACTACATGTTATTTTCCGGTATCTTATCAATAATTATCTTACCCCCAGACATAAAATTGGACAAATGCTGGTCCCACTCTCTGGTGAAGTAGCTCTTAAATCTCGGTACGCTCAGATAATGGTAATAGGACGACACTACCACGTCCCGGGGGTCACGAATCATGTGGAATGTCTTCCCACCTCTACTCAGGTGTTTTCGAGGCAGGTATTGCACAGGTAGATGTGTGTAGAGGATGCGTGGCGAGGGGAGTTTAGTGAGGGCAGTGATGTCCGACAACAGATCCAAAAAACACGCTTCCATCCTAGGTAAAGGTGCTGTGGTCTGCTCATCGTATAGTAATTTACAGAGGATTTCATGGAGCCAGTGACTTCCTGTAAAATTCCAATTTTTTTTTTTCCAGCAATTATTTACTTATTTTATGATAATGATACAAATGAATTTCCCCTTACTGATACATTCAATTCAATGCTTAGATACAATCATAAACCATTAACAGCGCCTATTGGTTAATCTCGTGCTTAATATTAGGCCTAATAAAACCTAAAAACTAGAAGAAAAAAAGCAAACAAAAACAACAACAACAACAACAAAATAACAACAAAACTAAAAAAATATGTAATTCTTTAAATCAAGATAGTATTACAGAGCTCTCTTGCCTGATTTAGGGTAGGCGTTCACAAGGATATCCGTTTCTCTTGTATCTAGATCCTGTATTTCCTTTAGCCTTTTCTCAGGGTCAACATTAAAACTTGGAAACGGGGGAAGAAGAAACCCCTCGCGACTCCGAGGAAGAGGAAGAAACGATGTCATATCTGTGTTTGAAAGAGGCACAAATAAATCCTTTGCTGGCTTCGTCGTATTCACTACATACGAGCTGGACCGCGACGATTTTTTTTTATAATTATTTCAAGAGCACTTGATCCATGTTGAAAATAGGTATCATTTTTGTATAACAATACGCTGGCTAGCTTGCTCGCAGGGAAAGATGAGGTCCTTTTTTGAAAGAAAAGAAAGTTGTACATATCATTGGATTTGGTTATATGCTTATCCTTCGGTTTTAAAATAACAGAATCTGACCCCTGGGAATCATGATGCAATCTAAAGAATTGTAAACTGTCATAAACAAAATTGAAATGCTACTAAAAGTGTCTTGGTATTAAGTTGTTAATTACAAATTTCAATTGTCATATTATGATATACATTTATTGCATGAATGTTCGGGAAATATGAAGATTTATAATGCAATAAAAGTTTTATTATACCGAACAACAAACGATGATACAACATACGTCAATTTTTAAGAATTTTTCGACTTGTCGAAAGCAAAAACGTCGTGATTTTTTTTTTTTTGGGGGGGGGGGGGTGGGTTCTGATTGTCTATCTTTGTTTTCATACATTCGAATCAAATATGCATGAAGTAAAATTGATTATTGTAGAATAAAGAGAATTTAAAAGCTTAAATATTTTTGCTTTCATCATATTTGTCAACATCGTATGCTCATATTGGCTTTTTCATACATTTGGGATGAAAAAAACCCGAGATTTCCGAAAAGGTGAGACATGATATTTATTCCCCGGGAGACACAATGTTTTGTCACCCGGTCACGTGATTGTCTAGAACCAATCAGATGTCGCGTCATATAGAGTAGTCATACTGAGAAATAATAAAATATTTTCTGACATGTTGACATAAGGATCTGACAAGTCAACATAATCATTTTTTAAGTCGACATCATTATTTGACAAGTTGACATAATTATCCAACAATTCGACAAAATTATTTGGTTATAATGGACATAACATCTGAGAAACAACATCATAATCTGAAAAGTCGACTGATAGTATGATATTGACTAGAAACTCAATATTTTGTTGTTAAACCGTGTTAGTGCCACTAACTGCCATTTACCTGTCTTCATAATATCTGACAAGTCGATATAAAGATCTGACAAGTTAACATAATTATTTGACAAGTCGACATAAAGATCTGACAAGTTAAGATAATTATCTGACAGAAAAAATAATATGGCCACTAGTTTAAAGAAAATTATCATTTATATTATAAGCCTAGTGCCAGATAATGATGTTGACTTGTCAGATGTTATGTCTTGTCAAATAATTATGTCGAAATAATTATGTCATCTTGTCAAATAATTATGTCGACTTGTCAAATAATTATAACGACTTAAAAGATGATTATGTCGACTTGCCTGATCCTTATGTCGACTGGTCAGAAAATATTATTTCAAATGGACGGCGTGGAAAGGTTAAAGTGTTGAATTCTTAAACATGTGATTAAGTGACAAGTCGACTTAAAGAACTGACAAGTGAACATAATTATCTTACAAGTCGACATCAAGATCTGACAAGTTGACATGATTATCTGACAAGTGGTCGCAGATCTATGCCACCATATATAACTGATCATTTATGAATTTACTGTGCAGAGGGCAATGTAATATGGGTCACCTTACTTGTGATCCATTGAGCGTGTACTTGTACATGTTCTCTTTCCGAAATAACTTACTCATTTATTAATAATGACACTTACCTTAATTAGTCATACATGTATGGCTTTTTCACGTTCAGTACAGTCCTGGTTCATCGGTTCGTTTAAAACTCGGTCGTTGTATGTTGTGGGATATTGCCTTTATTTTTGTATGGAAGCCTTTACGCATCTTTTATTAGTGAAAATGAAAAATAACACTAAAACAGATTTTAATGCAAAATTATAATAAACGTGAGATTTTAATCAAATCGTTTTACGATGGAGAAAGACTTTATGACGTGAATCAATATATTTGAAAGGAAAGGGGCCATTCTTTACTGCAACGCGGGAATAAGCCCACCATGCATGTTTTGCAGGAATATTTAACAGACTTACTTACAAAAACCTTATGGTAAAACTTATTAAATGGACACTCCTCAACTAATCTTATTCATGTGAATATAATTCTTTGGTTTTATTGCATATATGTCTATTTTAATGTTTACTTCAAATAAAAACTACAGATTTAAAACTAGGACAATTATTAAGGTCTTCCGTTTCCAACGGAAGACCTTGTACTGATTCTGATGGTTCTTCTTCATTAGGTCTTTCCACCTTTCAGGTGAAAGACCTTTTGTTTTCTTTATGTTTTTTATTATTCTTATAATTTTTCTTTTCTATTTTCCTTGGGACAACTTTTTTATTTCAAGAGATATTGAAACAATTTTTTCTTTATGTTATTGGCCATTAAAAGTTATGGTACCAAATGACCCTTTGCTTGATCACTCCCAGAACTTACAAAGTTATTGCCCTTGTGTACGAAAAGCTTGTTATCGCTACTCCTCTGAAACCATAAGAGATAGAGACTTGAAACTTTTATTAACGTCTGTAAGTCACTTAGACGCTCTTTCAATCTATTCATACCAAAAGGTTCCGAGACCCCCTTATATCAGTTATTGCCCCTGAAAGTATTTCAATTTCCATAAAATCACTTCCAATTTTTTTACTATTTGTCACAAAGACTTCGGACCACTTGGGATGGAAGCGTCTTCCATGGCCGATCAAAATGACGTAAAGGTCAAAGGTCAAGGTCATCTGAAAACCTGTGTATTCATGAGTTTTCGTATCTCTTTTGTTTAGGGTGATATAGAGAAATTTGATCAAGGATGTAGTAGGACGTCTTAAGACATTTCAAAACGTAGCCCTTCAGCTCCCGTCTTGTAATAGTTAGTGAGTTATTGCCCCTTTTGTTCGAAATGCTTGTTATCGCTACTCCTCTGAAACCAAAACAGGTAGAGACTTGAAACGTTTACCAATGTCTTCATTACACTTAGAAGTTTCTTCAATCTATTGATCCCAAAAGGGTCCAACGTCCCTTTCTGGCAGTAATTCCCCTTTCAATTTCATTGATTTCACAAACACAATAGAAATAAACACCCCCCCCCCCTTTTTTTTATGAGTGACCTTGACCTTTGACCTTGACCTTTGACCTTGACCTTTGACCTCTTAGGACTGGTGTGTTATAAGTATCTGCAACATCTATCATATCAGATTCATTTATATGTACGAATAGCTCTTTCAAACACAAATTCACCCCCCCCCCCCCTTTTATTTTTAGGTTTGACCTTGACCTTTGACCTGACCTTGACCTTTGACCTTAAAGGACTGATGCGTTACAAGTATATTTAACATATACATTTCAGATTCATTTATATGTGCAATAAGCTCTTTAAAACAACCAACCCCAACCCCCCCCCCCCCCCCCCTTATTTTTAGGTTTGACCTTGACCTTTGACCTTGACCTTTGACCTTGACCTTTGACCTCTTAGAACTTATGAGTAATAAGTGTATGCAACATATATATCGGATTCAGTTTTATGAACAATTTGCCCCCCCCCCCCCTTCTTTTATACAAGGATTGAATTCTTATATGAACATGACCCTCGATATTTGAACTTGAAATTTAATATTCCTTTTTAAAATAAAACCTAAAAAAGCGTTACAACCGTTTGTCAGAATTTTTTAAAAAGGTGAAAAACTGCCTGCCATTTGACTCCAGACCGCGTTTTAGACTACGCCTCCAAATAAAAATTCCAGCTCCAGTAAAACTCTGTAGAACTCGGCGAAAATTCATGGGACTGTTCCCCACACCTGAATCTAATTGCCTGCCAAATTTCAAACGAAATGAACCCTATTGAAGAAAGTTATCCACCTCAGCGGCATCGAACCATCGTCCCGAGAAACGAAATTTCAACGCTTCGATATTTGTATCTAATAAATTCACGCTCAAATTTCACTGAAAATCTTTGTTTACATTTCTATCGGCAACCTGTGACGACTTGTGTTGAAGTGCAACGAAAGATAACTCTTCCTTCCCAGACCCCCATTTTAGATGAATTTAATTTACATTTTCTTTCAGTTTGTTTATTTCCCGACTTGGCTGAAATACATGACTGGCCTTAATTCAGTTCCGATTTTCCGTACTTGTAATCCACGAATGCATGACAGTTTATAGATTTCTAAGCACGTGCATTTCAAATCACAAGGAGAATTCGCATCAGCTAAGTTCCAACAAATGTTCCCACACCTTCAAATACCCGCTGGCGACCAGAGTTTGACCTGACCTGTTGATTTCTTAGTCAACGCTATCTGGCCACATTGTTTACAAGCAGCACTGATTTTTATTAATAAACTGGTGAACAAATACTGCCCTCCCAACCAATCGCTAAGCCCCTATCTATTCTAAAGGTTCCTCAGCGTTGGGTATCAATTTTAGATGGACAGAAGAACGCTTCATCTCTTCTTTCTATCCACATCCAAATTCACTACACAACTCAACAAATTTTACCTTCGATCAGATAACAAGCGAAATAGCGTAGTGGCAACACTCTCGCCTAGGAATCTAAGGGTACTCGGATCGATACCACTGTGCGGAACCGATTTTTTTTTTTCGTAAATTGATTTTTCTCTAATTTCTCAATAATTATCAACATTTTCGGGAATTTTTTTGAATCATTATGGAAGGTGGAAAGGCCTCTAATTGTTCCGTGAACAATTAGTCTACTAGTTATTATTATTAGGTCTTTCCACCTTTCAGGTGAAAGACCTTTTGTTTTTCTTATGTTTTTAGGTCTTTCCACCTTTCAGGTGAAAGACCTTTTGTATTTCTTATGTTTTTTATTAGGTCTTTCCACCTTTCAGGTGAAAGACCTTTTGTTTTTCTTATGTTTTTTATTATTATTATTATTATTATTATTATTTTTTTTCTTCTCTTTTTTTCCAGGGACAGCTTTTTTGTTTCAAGAGATATTGAAGCAATTTTTTCTTTATGTGACTGGCCATTAAAAGTTATGGTACCAAATGACCCTTTGGTTGATCACTCCCAGAACTTACAAAGTTTTTGCCCTTTGTGTACGAAGTGATTGTTATCGCTACTCCTCTGAAACCATAAGAGATAGAGACTTGAAACTTTTATTAACGTCTGTAGTACACTTAGACGCTCTTTCAATCTATTCATACCGAAAGGTTCCGAGACCCCCTTCTATCAGTTATTGCCCCTGAAAGTATTTCAATTTCCATAAAATCACTTCCAACTTTTTGACTATTTGTCATAGAGACTTCGGACCACTTGGGATGGAAGCGTCGTCCTTGGCCGATATAAATGACGTAAAGGTCAAAGGTCAAGGTCATTTGAAAATCTGTGTATTCATGAGTTTTCGTATCTCTGTTGTTTAGGGTGATATAGAGAAATTTGATCAAGGATGTAGTAGGACGTCTTAAGACATTTCAAAATGTAGCCCTTCAGCTCCCATCTTGTAATAGTTAGTGAGTAATTGCCCCTTTTGTACGAAATGCTTGTTATCGCTACTCCTCTGAAACCAAAACAGGTAGAGACTTGAAACGTTTACCAATGTCTTCATTACACTTAGAAGTTTCTTCAATCTATTGATCCCAAAAGGGTCCGACGTCCCTTTCTGGCAGTAATTCCCCTTTCAATTTCATTGATTTCACAAACACAATAGAAATAAACACACACCCCCCCCCCCTCCCTCTTTTTTCTAATGTTTGACCTTGACCTTTGACCTTTGACCTTGACCTTTTACCTCTTAAAACTGGTGTGTTATAAGTATGTGCAACATCTATAACATCAGATTCATTTATATGTACAAATAGGTCTTTCAAACACAACCCACCCCCCCCCTCCCTTTATTTTTAGGTTTGATCTTGACCTTTGACATGACCTGGACCTTGACCTTAAAGGACTGATGCGTTTCAAGTATATTTAACACATACATTTCAGATTCATTTATATGTGCAATAAGCTCTTTAAAACAACCAAAACACCCCCCCCCCCCTTATTTTTAGGTTTGACCTTGACCTTTGACCTTGACATTTGACCTTGACCTTTGACCTCTTAGAACGGGTGTGCTATAAGTATCTGCAACATCTATAATATCAGATTCATTTATATGTACGAATAGCTCTTTCAAACACGAATTCACCAACACAACCCCCCCCCCCCCTTTTTATATTTTTAGGTTTGACCTTGACCTTTGACCTGACCTTGACCTTTGACCTTGACCTTTAAGGACCTGATGCGTTACAAGTATATTTAACATATACATATCAGATTCATTTATATGTGGAATTAGCTCTTTAACCACCCCCCCTTATTTTTAGGTTTGACCTTGACCTTTGACCTTGACCTTTGACCTTTGACCTTGATCTTTGACCTTGACTTCTTAGAACTAATGAGTAATAAGTGTATGCAACATATATATCAGATTTAGTTATATGAACAATTTGCCCCCCCCCCCCTCTTCTTTTATACAAGGATTGAATTCTTATATGAACATGACCCTCGATATTTGAACTTGAAATTCAATATTCCTTTTTAAAATAAAACCTAAAAAAGTGTTACAACCGTTTGTCAGAATTTTTTGAAAAGGTGAAACACTGTCTGCCATTTGACTCCAGACCGCGTTTTAGACTACGCCTCCAAATAAAAATTCCAGCTCCAGTAAAACTCTGTAGAACTCGGCGAAAATTCATGGGACTGTTTCTCACACCTGAATCTAATTGCCTGCCAAATTTCAAACGAAATGAACCCTATTTAAGAAAGTTATCCACCTCAGCGGCATCGAACCATCGTCCCGAGAAACGAAATTTCAACGCTTCGATATTTGTATCTAATAAATTCACGCTCAAATTTCACTGAAAATCTTTGTTTACATTTCTATCGGCAACCTGTGACGACTTGTGTTGAAGTGCAACGAAAGATAACTCTTCCTTCCCAGACCCCGATTTTAGATGAATTTAATTTACATTTTCTTTCAGTTTGTTTATTTCCCGACTTGGCTGAAATACATGACTGGCCTTAATTCAGTTCCGATTTTCCGTACTTGTAATCCACGAATGCATGACAGTTAATAGATTTATAAGCACGTGCATTTCAAATCACAGGGAGAATTCGCATCAGCTGAGCAAAAGTGACGTTCCCACACCTTCAAATACCCGCCGGCGACCAGAGTTTGACCTGGCCTGTTGATTTCTTAGTCAACGCTATCCGGCCACATTGTTTACAAGCAGCACTGATTTTTATGAATAAACTGGTGAACAAATACTGCCCTCCCAACCAATCGCTAAGCCCCTATCTATTCTAAAGGTTCCTCAGCGTTGGGTATCAATTTTAGATGGACAGAAGAACGCTTCATCTCTTCTTTCTATCATCATCCAAATTGACTACACAACTCAACAAATTTTACCTTCTAACAGATAACAAGCGAAATAGCGTAGTGGCAACACTCTCGCCTAGGAATCCAAGGGTACTCGGATCGATACCACTGTGCGGAACCGATTTTTTTTTTTCGTAAATTGATTTTTCTCTAATTTCTCAATAATTATCAACATTTTCGGGAATTTTTTTGAATCATTATGGAAGGTGGAAAGGCCTCTAATTGTTCCGTGAACAATTAGTCTACTAGTTATTATTATTAGGTCTTTCCACCTTTCAGGTGAAAGACCTTTTGTTTTTCTTATGTTTTTAGGTCTTTCCACCTTTCAGGTGAAAGACCTTTTGTATTTCTTATGTTTTTTATTAGGTCTTTCCACCTTTCAGGTGAAAGACCTTTTGTTTTTCTTATGTTTTTTATTATTATTATTATTATTATTATTATTTTTTTTCTTCTCTTTTTTTCCAGGGACAGCTTTTTTGTTTCAAGAGATATTGAAGCAATTTTTTCTTTATGTGACTGGCCATTAAAAGTTATGGTACCAAATGACCCTTTGGTTGATCACTCCCAGAACTTACAAAGTTTTTGCCCTTTGTGTACGAAGTGATTGTTATCGCTACTCCTCTGAAACCATAAGAGATAGAGACTTGAAACTTTTATTAACGTCTGTAGTACACTTAGACGCTCTTTCAATCTATTCATACCGAAAGGTTCCGAGACCCCCTTCTATCAGTTATTGCCCCTGAAAGTATTTCAATTTCCATAAAATCACTTCCAACTTTTTGACTATTTGTCATAGAGACTTCGGACCACTTGGGATGGAAGCGTCGTCCTTGGCCGATATAAATGACGTAAAGGTCAAAGGTCAAGGTCATTTGAAAATCTGTGTATTCATGAGTTTTCGTATCTCTGTTGTTTAGGGTGATATAGAGAAATTTGATCAAGGATGTAGTAGGACGTCTTAAGACATTTCAAAATGTAGCCCTTCAGCTCCCATCTTGTAATAGTTAGTGAGTAATTGCCCCTTTTGTACGAAATGCTTGTTATCGCTACTCCTCTGAAACCAAAACAGGTAGAGACTTGAAACGTTTACCAATGTCTTCATTACACTTAGAAGTTTCTTCAATCTATTGATCCCAAAAGGGTCCGACGTCCCTTTCTGGCAGTAATTCCCCTTTCAATTTCATTGATTTCACAAACACAATAGAAATAAACACACACCCCCCCCCCCTCCCTCTTTTTTCTAATGTTTGACCTTGACCTTTGACCTTTGACCTTGACCTTTTACCTCTTAAAACTGGTGTGTTATAAGTATGTGCAACATCTATAACATCAGATTCATTTATATGTACAAATAGGTCTTTCAAACACAACCCACCCCCCCCCTCCCTTTATTTTTAGGTTTGATCTTGACCTTTGACATGACCTGGACCTTGACCTTAAAGGACTGATGCGTTTCAAGTATATTTAACACATACATTTCAGATTCATTTATATGTGCAATAAGCTCTTTAAAACAACCAAAACACCCCCCCCCCCCTTATTTTTAGGTTTGACCTTGACCTTTGACCTTGACATTTGACCTTGACCTTTGACCTCTTAGAACGGGTGTGCTATAAGTATCTGCAACATCTATAATATCAGATTCATTTATATGTACGAATAGCTCTTTCAAACACGAATTCACCAACACAACCCCCCCCCCCCCTTTTTATATTTTTAGGTTTGACCTTGACCTTTGACCTGACCTTGACCTTTGACCTTGACCTTTAAGGACCTGATGCGTTACAAGTATATTTAACATATACATATCAGATTCATTTATATGTGGAATTAGCTCTTTAACCACCCCCCCTTATTTTTAGGTTTGACCTTGACCTTTGACCTTGACCTTTGACCTTTGACCTTGATCTTTGACCTTGACTTCTTAGAACTAATGAGTAATAAGTGTATGCAACATATATATCAGATTTAGTTATATGAACAATTTGCCCCCCCCCCCCTCTTCTTTTATACAAGGATTGAATTCTTATATGAACATGACCCTCGATATTTGAACTTGAAATTCAATATTCCTTTTTAAAATAAAACCTAAAAAAGTGTTACAACCGTTTGTCAGAATTTTTTGAAAAGGTGAAACACTGTCTGCCATTTGACTCCAGACCGCGTTTTAGACTACGCCTCCAAATAAAAATTCCAGCTCCAGTAAAACTCTGTAGAACTCGGCGAAAATTCATGGGACTGTTTCTCACACCTGAATCTAATTGCCTGCCAAATTTCAAACGAAATGAACCCTATTTAAGAAAGTTATCCACCTCAGCGGCATCGAACCATCGTCCCGAGAAACGAAATTTCAACGCTTCGATATTTGTATCTAATAAATTCACGCTCAAATTTCACTGAAAATCTTTGTTTACATTTCTATCGGCAACCTGTGACGACTTGTGTTGAAGTGCAACGAAAGATAACTCTTCCTTCCCAGACCCCGATTTTAGATGAATTTAATTTACATTTTCTTTCAGTTTGTTTATTTCCCGACTTGGCTGAAATACATGACTGGCCTTAATTCAGTTCCGATTTTCCGTACTTGTAATCCACGAATGCATGACAGTTAATAGATTTATAAGCACGTGCATTTCAAATCACAGGGAGAATTCGCATCAGCTGAGCAAAAGTGACGTTCCCACACCTTCAAATACCCGCCGGCGACCAGAGTTTGACCTGGCCTGTTGATTTCTTAGTCAACGCTATCCGGCCACATTGTTTACAAGCAGCACTGATTTTTATGAATAAACTGGTGAACAAATACTGCCCTCCCAACCAATCGCTAAGCCCCTATCTATTCTAAAGGTTCCTCAGCGTTGGGTATCAATTTTAGATGGACAGAAGAACGCTTCATCTCTTCTTTCTATCATCATCCAAATTGACTACACAACTCAACAAATTTTACCTTCTAACAGATAACAAGCGAAATAGCGTAGTGGCAACACTCTCGCCTAGGAATCCAAGGGTACTCGGATCGATACCACTGTGCGGAACCGATTTTTTTTTTTCGTAAATTGATTTTTCTCTAATTTCTCAATAATTATCAACATTTTCGGGAATTTTTTTGAATCATTATGGAAGGTGGAAAGGCCTCTAATTGTTCCGTGAACAATTAGTCTACTAGTTATTATTATTAGGTCTTTCCACCTTTCAGGTGAAAGACCTTTTGTTTTTCTTATGTTTTTAGGTCTTTCCACCTTTCAGGTGAAAGACCTTTTGTATTTCTTATGTTTTTTATTAGGTCTTTCCACCTTTCAGGTGAAAGACCTTTTGTTTTTCTTATGTTTTTTATTATTATTATTATTATTATTATTATTTTTTTTCTTCTCTTTTTTTCCAGGGACAGCTTTTTTGTTTCAAGAGATATTGAAGCAATTTTTTCTTTATGTGACTGGCCATTAAAAGTTATGGTACCAAATGACCCTTTGGTTGATCACTCCCAGAACTTACAAAGTTTTTGCCCTTTGTGTACGAAGTGATTGTTATCGCTACTCCTCTGAAACCATAAGAGATAGAGACTTGAAACTTTTATTAACGTCTGTAGTACACTTAGACGCTCTTTCAATCTATTCATACCGAAAGGTTCCGAGACCCCCTTCTATCAGTTATTGCCCCTGAAAGTATTTCAATTTCCATAAAATCACTTCCAACTTTTTGACTATTTGTCATAGAGACTTCGGACCACTTGGGATGGAAGCGTCGTCCTTGGCCGATATAAATGACGTAAAGGTCAAAGGTCAAGGTCATTTGAAAATCTGTGTATTCATGAGTTTTCGTATCTCTGTTGTTTAGGGTGATATAGAGAAATTTGATCAAGGATGTAGTAGGACGTCTTAAGACATTTCAAAATGTAGCCCTTCAGCTCCCATCTTGTAATAGTTAGTGAGTAATTGCCCCTTTTGTACGAAATGCTTGTTATCGCTACTCCTCTGAAACCAAAACAGGTAGAGACTTGAAACGTTTACCAATGTCTTCATTACACTTAGAAGTTTCTTCAATCTATTGATCCCAAAAGGGTCCGACGTCCCTTTCTGGCAGTAATTCCCCTTTCAATTTCATTGATTTCACAAACACAATAGAAATAAACACACACCCCCCCCCCCTCCCTCTTTTTTCTAATGTTTGACCTTGACCTTTGACCTTTGACCTTGACCTTTTACCTCTTAAAACTGGTGTGTTATAAGTATGTGCAACATCTATAACATCAGATTCATTTATATGTACAAATAGGTCTTTCAAACACAACCCACCCCCCCCCTCCCTTTATTTTTAGGTTTGATCTTGACCTTTGACATGACCTGGACCTTGACCTTAAAGGACTGATGCGTTTCAAGTATATTTAACACATACATTTCAGATTCATTTATATGTGCAATAAGCTCTTTAAAACAACCAAAACACCCCCCCCCCCCTTATTTTTAGGTTTGACCTTGACCTTTGACCTTGACATTTGACCTTGACCTTTGACCTCTTAGAACGGGTGTGCTATAAGTATCTGCAACATCTATAATATCAGATTCATTTATATGTACGAATAGCTCTTTCAAACACGAATTCACCAACACAACCCCCCCCCCCCCTTTTTATATTTTTAGGTTTGACCTTGACCTTTGACCTGACCTTGACCTTTGACCTTGACCTTTAAGGACCTGATGCGTTACAAGTATATTTAACATATACATATCAGATTCATTTATATGTGGAATTAGCTCTTTAACCACCCCCCCTTATTTTTAGGTTTGACCTTGACCTTTGACCTTGACCTTTGACCTTTGACCTTGATCTTTGACCTTGACTTCTTAGAACTAATGAGTAATAAGTGTATGCAACATATATATCAGATTTAGTTATATGAACAATTTGCCCCCCCCCCCCTCTTCTTTTATACAAGGATTGAATTCTTATATGAACATGACCCTCGATATTTGAACTTGAAATTCAATATTCCTTTTTAAAATAAAACCTAAAAAAGTGTTACAACCGTTTGTCAGAATTTTTTGAAAAGGTGAAACACTGTCTGCCATTTGACTCCAGACCGCGTTTTAGACTACGCCTCCAAATAAAAATTCCAGCTCCAGTAAAACTCTGTAGAACTCGGCGAAAATTCATGGGACTGTTTCTCACACCTGAATCTAATTGCCTGCCAAATTTCAAACGAAATGAACCCTATTTAAGAAAGTTATCCACCTCAGCGGCATCGAACCATCGTCCCGAGAAACGAAATTTCAACGCTTCGATATTTGTATCTAATAAATTCACGCTCAAATTTCACTGAAAATCTTTGTTTACATTTCTATCGGCAACCTGTGACGACTTGTGTTGAAGTGCAACGAAAGATAACTCTTCCTTCCCAGACCCCGATTTTAGATGAATTTAATTTACATTTTCTTTCAGTTTGTTTATTTCCCGACTTGGCTGAAATACATGACTGGCCTTAATTCAGTTCCGATTTTCCGTACTTGTAATCCACGAATGCATGACAGTTAATAGATTTATAAGCACGTGCATTTCAAATCACAGGGAGAATTCGCATCAGCTGAGCAAAAGTGACGTTCCCACACCTTCAAATACCCGCCGGCGACCAGAGTTTGACCTGGCCTGTTGATTTCTTAGTCAACGCTATCCGGCCACATTGTTTACAAGCAGCACTGATTTTTATGAATAAACTGGTGAACAAATACTGCCCTCCCAACCAATCGCTAAGCCCCTATCTATTCTAAAGGTTCCTCAGCGTTGGGTATCAATTTTAGATGGACAGAAGAACGCTTCATCTCTTCTTTCTATCATCATCCAAATTGACTACACAACTCAACAAATTTTACCTTCTAACAGATAACAAGCGAAATAGCGTAGTGGCAACACTCTCGCCTAGGAATCCAAGGGTACTCGGATCGATACCACTGTGCGGAACCGATTTTTTTTTTTCGTAAATTGATTTTTCTCTAATTTCTCAATAATTATCAACATTTTCGGGAATTTTTTTGAATCATTATGGAAGGTGGAAAGGCCTCTAATTGTTCCGTGAACAATTAGTCTACTAGTTATTATTATTAGGTCTTTCCACCTTTCAGGTGAAAGACCTTTTGTTTTTCTTATGTTTTTAGGTCTTTCCACCTTTCAGGTGAAAGACCTTTTGTATTTCTTATGTTTTTTATTAGGTCTTTCCACCTTTCAGGTGAAAGACCTTTTGTTTTTCTTATGTTTTTTATTATTATTATTATTATTATTATTATTTTTTTTCTTCTCTTTTTTTCCAGGGACAGCTTTTTTGTTTCAAGAGATATTGAAGCAATTTTTTCTTTATGTGACTGGCCATTAAAAGTTATGGTACCAAATGACCCTTTGGTTGATCACTCCCAGAACTTACAAAGTTTTTGCCCTTTGTGTACGAAGTGATTGTTATCGCTACTCCTCTGAAACCATAAGAGATAGAGACTTGAAACTTTTATTAACGTCTGTAGTACACTTAGACGCTCTTTCAATCTATTCATACCGAAAGGTTCCGAGACCCCCTTCTATCAGTTATTGCCCCTGAAAGTATTTCAATTTCCATAAAATCACTTCCAACTTTTTGACTATTTGTCATAGAGACTTCGGACCACTTGGGATGGAAGCGTCGTCCTTGGCCGATATAAATGACGTAAAGGTCAAAGGTCAAGGTCATTTGAAAATCTGTGTATTCATGAGTTTTCGTATCTCTGTTGTTTAGGGTGATATAGAGAAATTTGATCAAGGATGTAGTAGGACGTCTTAAGACATTTCAAAATGTAGCCCTTCAGCTCCCATCTTGTAATAGTTAGTGAGTAATTGCCCCTTTTGTACGAAATGCTTGTTATCGCTACTCCTCTGAAACCAAAACAGGTAGAGACTTGAAACGTTTACCAATGTCTTCATTACACTTAGAAGTTTCTTCAATCTATTGATCCCAAAAGGGTCCGACGTCCCTTTCTGGCAGTAATTCCCCTTTCAATTTCATTGATTTCACAAACACAATAGAAATAAACACACACCCCCCCCCCCTCCCTCTTTTTTCTAATGTTTGACCTTGACCTTTGACCTTTGACCTTGACCTTTTACCTCTTAAAACTGGTGTGTTATAAGTATGTGCAACATCTATAACATCAGATTCATTTATATGTACAAATAGGTCTTTCAAACACAACCCACCCCCCCCCTCCCTTTATTTTTAGGTTTGATCTTGACCTTTGACATGACCTGGACCTTGACCTTAAAGGACTGATGCGTTTCAAGTATATTTAACACATACATTTCAGATTCATTTATATGTGCAATAAGCTCTTTAAAACAACCAAAACACCCCCCCCCCCCTTATTTTTAGGTTTGACCTTGACCTTTGACCTTGACATTTGACCTTGACCTTTGACCTCTTAGAACGGGTGTGCTATAAGTATCTGCAACATCTATAATATCAGATTCATTTATATGTACGAATAGCTCTTTCAAACACGAATTCACCAACACAACCCCCCCCCCCCCTTTTTATATTTTTAGGTTTGACCTTGACCTTTGACCTGACCTTGACCTTTGACCTTGACCTTTAAGGACCTGATGCGTTACAAGTATATTTAACATATACATATCAGATTCATTTATATGTGGAATTAGCTCTTTAACCACCCCCCCTTATTTTTAGGTTTGACCTTGACCTTTGACCTTGACCTTTGACCTTTGACCTTGATCTTTGACCTTGACTTCTTAGAACTAATGAGTAATAAGTGTATGCAACATATATATCAGATTTAGTTATATGAACAATTTGCCCCCCCCCCCCTCTTCTTTTATACAAGGATTGAATTCTTATATGAACATGACCCTCGATATTTGAACTTGAAATTCAATATTCCTTTTTAAAATAAAACCTAAAAAAGTGTTACAACCGTTTGTCAGAATTTTTTGAAAAGGTGAAACACTGTCTGCCATTTGACTCCAGACCGCGTTTTAGACTACGCCTCCAAATAAAAATTCCAGCTCCAGTAAAACTCTGTAGAACTCGGCGAAAATTCATGGGACTGTTTCTCACACCTGAATCTAATTGCCTGCCAAATTTCAAACGAAATGAACCCTATTTAAGAAAGTTATCCACCTCAGCGGCATCGAACCATCGTCCCGAGAAACGAAATTTCAACGCTTCGATATTTGTATCTAATAAATTCACGCTCAAATTTCACTGAAAATCTTTGTTTACATTTCTATCGGCAACCTGTGACGACTTGTGTTGAAGTGCAACGAAAGATAACTCTTCCTTCCCAGACCCCGATTTTAGATGAATTTAATTTACATTTTCTTTCAGTTTGTTTATTTCCCGACTTGGCTGAAATACATGACTGGCCTTAATTCAGTTCCGATTTTCCGTACTTGTAATCCACGAATGCATGACAGTTAATAGATTTATAAGCACGTGCATTTCAAATCACAGGGAGAATTCGCATCAGCTGAGCAAAAGTGACGTTCCCACACCTTCAAATACCCGCCGGCGACCAGAGTTTGACCTGGCCTGTTGATTTCTTAGTCAACGCTATCCGGCCACATTGTTTACAAGCAGCACTGATTTTTATGAATAAACTGGTGAACAAATACTGCCCTCCCAACCAATCGCTAAGCCCCTATCTATTCTAAAGGTTCCTCAGCGTTGGGTATCAATTTTAGATGGACAGAAGAACGCTTCATCTCTTCTTTCTATCATCATCCAAATTGACTACACAACTCAACAAATTTTACCTTCTAACAGATAACAAGCGAAATAGCGTAGTGGCAACACTCTCGCCTAGGAATCCAAGGGTACTCGGATCGATACCACTGTGCGGAACCGATTTTTTTTTTTCGTAAATTGATTTTTCTCTAATTTCTCAATAATTATCAACATTTTCGGGAATTTTTTTGAATCATTATGGAAGGTGGAAAGGCCTCTAATTGTTCCGTGAACAATTAGTCTACTAGTTATTATTATTAGGTCTTTCCACCTTTCAGGTGAAAGACCTTTTGTTTTTCTTATGTTTTTAGGTCTTTCCACCTTTCAGGTGAAAGACCTTTTGTATTTCTTATGTTTTTTATTAGGTCTTTCCACCTTTCAGGTGAAAGACCTTTTGTTTTTCTTATGTTTTTTATTATTATTATTATTATTATTATTATTTTTTTTCTTCTCTTTTTTTCCAGGGACAGCTTTTTTGTTTCAAGAGATATTGAAGCAATTTTTTCTTTATGTGACTGGCCATTAAAAGTTATGGTACCAAATGACCCTTTGGTTGATCACTCCCAGAACTTACAAAGTTTTTGCCCTTTGTGTACGAAGTGATTGTTATCGCTACTCCTCTGAAACCATAAGAGATAGAGACTTGAAACTTTTATTAACGTCTGTAGTACACTTAGACGCTCTTTCAATCTATTCATACCGAAAGGTTCCGAGACCCCCTTCTATCAGTTATTGCCCCTGAAAGTATTTCAATTTCCATAAAATCACTTCCAACTTTTTGACTATTTGTCATAGAGACTTCGGACCACTTGGGATGGAAGCGTCGTCCTTGGCCGATATAAATGACGTAAAGGTCAAAGGTCAAGGTCATTTGAAAATCTGTGTATTCATGAGTTTTCGTATCTCTGTTGTTTAGGGTGATATAGAGAAATTTGATCAAGGATGTAGTAGGACGTCTTAAGACATTTCAAAATGTAGCCCTTCAGCTCCCATCTTGTAATAGTTAGTGAGTAATTGCCCCTTTTGTACGAAATGCTTGTTATCGCTACTCCTCTGAAACCAAAACAGGTAGAGACTTGAAACGTTTACCAATGTCTTCATTACACTTAGAAGTTTCTTCAATCTATTGATCCCAAAAGGGTCCGACGTCCCTTTCTGGCAGTAATTCCCCTTTCAATTTCATTGATTTCACAAACACAATAGAAATAAACACACACCCCCCCCCCCTCCCTCTTTTTTCTAATGTTTGACCTTGACCTTTGACCTTTGACCTTGACCTTTTACCTCTTAAAACTGGTGTGTTATAAGTATGTGCAACATCTATAACATCAGATTCATTTATATGTACAAATAGGTCTTTCAAACACAACCCACCCCCCCCCTCCCTTTATTTTTAGGTTTGATCTTGACCTTTGACATGACCTGGACCTTGACCTTAAAGGACTGATGCGTTTCAAGTATATTTAACACATACATTTCAGATTCATTTATATGTGCAATAAGCTCTTTAAAACAACCAAAACACCCCCCCCCCCCTTATTTTTAGGTTTGACCTTGACCTTTGACCTTGACATTTGACCTTGACCTTTGACCTCTTAGAACGGGTGTGCTATAAGTATCTGCAACATCTATAATATCAGATTCATTTATATGTACGAATAGCTCTTTCAAACACGAATTCACCAACACAACCCCCCCCCCCCCTTTTTATATTTTTAGGTTTGACCTTGACCTTTGACCTGACCTTGACCTTTGACCTTGACCTTTAAGGACCTGATGCGTTACAAGTATATTTAACATATACATATCAGATTCATTTATATGTGGAATTAGCTCTTTAACCACCCCCCCTTATTTTTAGGTTTGACCTTGACCTTTGACCTTGACCTTTGACCTTTGACCTTGATCTTTGACCTTGACTTCTTAGAACTAATGAGTAATAAGTGTATGCAACATATATATCAGATTTAGTTATATGAACAATTTGCCCCCCCCCCCCTCTTCTTTTATACAAGGATTGAATTCTTATATGAACATGACCCTCGATATTTGAACTTGAAATTCAATATTCCTTTTTAAAATAAAACCTAAAAAAGTGTTACAACCGTTTGTCAGAATTTTTTGAAAAGGTGAAACACTGTCTGCCATTTGACTCCAGACCGCGTTTTAGACTACGCCTCCAAATAAAAATTCCAGCTCCAGTAAAACTCTGTAGAACTCGGCGAAAATTCATGGGACTGTTTCTCACACCTGAATCTAATTGCCTGCCAAATTTCAAACGAAATGAACCCTATTTAAGAAAGTTATCCACCTCAGCGGCATCGAACCATCGTCCCGAGAAACGAAATTTCAACGCTTCGATATTTGTATCTAATAAATTCACGCTCAAATTTCACTGAAAATCTTTGTTTACATTTCTATCGGCAACCTGTGACGACTTGTGTTGAAGTGCAACGAAAGATAACTCTTCCTTCCCAGACCCCGATTTTAGATGAATTTAATTTACATTTTCTTTCAGTTTGTTTATTTCCCGACTTGGCTGAAATACATGACTGGCCTTAATTCAGTTCCGATTTTCCGTACTTGTAATCCACGAATGCATGACAGTTAATAGATTTATAAGCACGTGCATTTCAAATCACAGGGAGAATTCGCATCAGCTGAGCAAAAGTGACGTTCCCACACCTTCAAATACCCGCCGGCGACCAGAGTTTGACCTGGCCTGTTGATTTCTTAGTCAACGCTATCCGGCCACATTGTTTACAAGCAGCACTGATTTTTATGAATAAACTGGTGAACAAATACTGCCCTCCCAACCAATCGCTAAGCCCCTATCTATTCTAAAGGTTCCTCAGCGTTGGGTATCAATTTTAGATGGACAGAAGAACGCTTCATCTCTTCTTTCTATCATCATCCAAATTGACTACACAACTCAACAAATTTTACCTTCTAACAGATAACAAGCGAAATAGCGTAGTGGCAACACTCTCGCCTAGGAATCCAAGGGTACTCGGATCGATACCACTGTGCGGAACCGATTTTTTTTTTTCGTAAATTGATTTTTCTCTAATTTCTCAATAATTATCAACATTTTCGGGAATTTTTTTGAATCATTATGGAAGGTGGAAAGGCCTCTAATTGTTCCGTGAACAATTAGTCTACTAGTTATTATTATTAGGTCTTTCCACCTTTCAGGTGAAAGACCTTTTGTTTTTCTTATGTTTTTAGGTCTTTCCACCTTTCAGGTGAAAGACCTTTTGTATTTCTTATGTTTTTTATTAGGTCTTTCCACCTTTCAGGTGAAAGACCTTTTGTTTTTCTTATGTTTTTTATTATTATTATTATTATTATTATTATTTTTTTTCTTCTCTTTTTTTCCAGGGACAGCTTTTTTGTTTCAAGAGATATTGAAGCAATTTTTTCTTTATGTGACTGGCCATTAAAAGTTATGGTACCAAATGACCCTTTGGTTGATCACTCCCAGAACTTACAAAGTTTTTGCCCTTTGTGTACGAAGTGATTGTTATCGCTACTCCTCTGAAACCATAAGAGATAGAGACTTGAAACTTTTATTAACGTCTGTAGTACACTTAGACGCTCTTTCAATCTATTCATACCGAAAGGTTCCGAGACCCCCTTCTATCAGTTATTGCCCCTGAAAGTATTTCAATTTCCATAAAATCACTTCCAACTTTTTGACTATTTGTCATAGAGACTTCGGACCACTTGGGATGGAAGCGTCGTCCTTGGCCGATATAAATGACGTAAAGGTCAAAGGTCAAGGTCATTTGAAAATCTGTGTATTCATGAGTTTTCGTATCTCTGTTGTTTAGGGTGATATAGAGAAATTTGATCAAGGATGTAGTAGGACGTCTTAAGACATTTCAAAATGTAGCCCTTCAGCTCCCATCTTGTAATAGTTAGTGAGTAATTGCCCCTTTTGTACGAAATGCTTGTTATCGCTACTCCTCTGAAACCAAAACAGGTAGAGACTTGAAACGTTTACCAATGTCTTCATTACACTTAGAAGTTTCTTCAATCTATTGATCCCAAAAGGGTCCGACGTCCCTTTCTGGCAGTAATTCCCCTTTCAATTTCATTGATTTCACAAACACAATAGAAATAAACACACACCCCCCCCCCCTCCCTCTTTTTTCTAATGTTTGACCTTGACCTTTGACCTTTGACCTTGACCTTTTACCTCTTAAAACTGGTGTGTTATAAGTATGTGCAACATCTATAACATCAGATTCATTTATATGTACAAATAGGTCTTTCAAACACAACCCACCCCCCCCCTCCCTTTATTTTTAGGTTTGATCTTGACCTTTGACATGACCTGGACCTTGACCTTAAAGGACTGATGCGTTTCAAGTATATTTAACACATACATTTCAGATTCATTTATATGTGCAATAAGCTCTTTAAAACAACCAAAACACCCCCCCCCCCCTTATTTTTAGGTTTGACCTTGACCTTTGACCTTGACATTTGACCTTGACCTTTGACCTCTTAGAACGGGTGTGCTATAAGTATCTGCAACATCTATAATATCAGATTCATTTATATGTACGAATAGCTCTTTCAAACACGAATTCACCAACACAACCCCCCCCCCCCCTTTTTATATTTTTAGGTTTGACCTTGACCTTTGACCTGACCTTGACCTTTGACCTTGACCTTTAAGGACCTGATGCGTTACAAGTATATTTAACATATACATATCAGATTCATTTATATGTGGAATTAGCTCTTTAACCACCCCCCCTTATTTTTAGGTTTGACCTTGACCTTTGACCTTGACCTTTGACCTTTGACCTTGATCTTTGACCTTGACTTCTTAGAACTAATGAGTAATAAGTGTATGCAACATATATATCAGATTTAGTTATATGAACAATTTGCCCCCCCCCCCCTCTTCTTTTATACAAGGATTGAATTCTTATATGAACATGACCCTCGATATTTGAACTTGAAATTCAATATTCCTTTTTAAAATAAAACCTAAAAAAGTGTTACAACCGTTTGTCAGAATTTTTTGAAAAGGTGAAACACTGTCTGCCATTTGACTCCAGACCGCGTTTTAGACTACGCCTCCAAATAAAAATTCCAGCTCCAGTAAAACTCTGTAGAACTCGGCGAAAATTCATGGGACTGTTTCTCACACCTGAATCTAATTGCCTGCCAAATTTCAAACGAAATGAACCCTATTTAAGAAAGTTATCCACCTCAGCGGCATCGAACCATCGTCCCGAGAAACGAAATTTCAACGCTTCGATATTTGTATCTAATAAATTCACGCTCAAATTTCACTGAAAATCTTTGTTTACATTTCTATCGGCAACCTGTGACGACTTGTGTTGAAGTGCAACGAAAGATAACTCTTCCTTCCCAGACCCCGATTTTAGATGAATTTAATTTACATTTTCTTTCAGTTTGTTTATTTCCCGACTTGGCTGAAATACATGACTGGCCTTAATTCAGTTCCGATTTTCCGTACTTGTAATCCACGAATGCATGACAGTTAATAGATTTATAAGCACGTGCATTTCAAATCACAGGGAGAATTCGCATCAGCTGAGCAAAAGTGACGTTCCCACACCTTCAAATACCCGCCGGCGACCAGAGTTTGACCTGGCCTGTTGATTTCTTAGTCAACGCTATCCGGCCACATTGTTTACAAGCAGCACTGATTTTTATGAATAAACTGGTGAACAAATACTGCCCTCCCAACCAATCGCTAAGCCCCTATCTATTCTAAAGGTTCCTCAGCGTTGGGTATCAATTTTAGATGGACAGAAGAACGCTTCATCTCTTCTTTCTATCATCATCCAAATTGACTACACAACTCAACAAATTTTACCTTCTAACAGATAACAAGCGAAATAGCGTAGTGGCAACACTCTCGCCTAGGAATCCAAGGGTACTCGGATCGATACCACTGTGCGGAACCGATTTTTTTTTTTCGTAAATTGATTTTTCTCTAATTTCTCAATAATTATCAACATTTTCGGGAATTTTTTTGAATCATTATGGAAGGTGGAAAGGCCTCTAATTGTTCCGTGAACAATTAGTCTACTAGTTATTATTATTAGGTCTTTCCACCTTTCAGGTGAAAGACCTTTTGTTTTTCTTATGTTTTTAGGTCTTTCCACCTTTCAGGTGAAAGACCTTTTGTATTTCTTATGTTTTTTATTAGGTCTTTCCACCTTTCAGGTGAAAGACCTTTTGTTTTTCTTATGTTTTTTATTATTATTATTATTATTATTATTATTTTTTTTCTTCTCTTTTTTTCCAGGGACAGCTTTTTTGTTTCAAGAGATATTGAAGCAATTTTTTCTTTATGTGACTGGCCATTAAAAGTTATGGTACCAAATGACCCTTTGGTTGATCACTCCCAGAACTTACAAAGTTTTTGCCCTTTGTGTACGAAGTGATTGTTATCGCTACTCCTCTGAAACCATAAGAGATAGAGACTTGAAACTTTTATTAACGTCTGTAGTACACTTAGACGCTCTTTCAATCTATTCATACCGAAAGGTTCCGAGACCCCCTTCTATCAGTTATTGCCCCTGAAAGTATTTCAATTTCCATAAAATCACTTCCAACTTTTTGACTATTTGTCATAGAGACTTCGGACCACTTGGGATGGAAGCGTCGTCCTTGGCCGATATAAATGACGTAAAGGTCAAAGGTCAAGGTCATTTGAAAATCTGTGTATTCATGAGTTTTCGTATCTCTGTTGTTTAGGGTGATATAGAGAAATTTGATCAAGGATGTAGTAGGACGTCTTAAGACATTTCAAAATGTAGCCCTTCAGCTCCCATCTTGTAATAGTTAGTGAGTAATTGCCCCTTTTGTACGAAATGCTTGTTATCGCTACTCCTCTGAAACCAAAACAGGTAGAGACTTGAAACGTTTACCAATGTCTTCATTACACTTAGAAGTTTCTTCAATCTATTGATCCCAAAAGGGTCCGACGTCCCTTTCTGGCAGTAATTCCCCTTTCAATTTCATTGATTTCACAAACACAATAGAAATAAACACA